>NC_051444.1:5192497-5291626 GCF_001649575.2 Kryptolebias marmoratus
TGCTCCGTGTCGGACTTCTTGAACCAAATCACAGACGTCCCCCCTCGTTTTGGTAAAAGTCTTTCTTCTTGGGCTGCCTGCTAGCTGTCTCTACTTGTTGCGACCCCGAGTTTGATACTTCATGCGTCTCCATCTTTCAGCGCCGCACAGAAAGTCGCTGCCGTAAAGCATGTCGCAAACCCACACGTAAAGCAGTGTCATGTCGCAAAACGGAGGTTCTTCCCAAAATAGTTATTTTTTCTTATTATTTATCACTTATATAAACTGAATTTATGCAAAGTGACAACACTAATACATTCGTCGTAGCCTACGTTATGAAATATTTACATGAATCATTGATACAATTATGATAGAAACGACAAACTATAGAGACGATAGAAGAAAATATATCACGATAGACATTTTTCTATCGTCCCCACGATATATATCATTATATCGCCCAGCGCTAGGAGAAATTACAAATGTACAAATTAAAACAGGTACATACATACATAAATAAATACTGATTTATATATAGGGGGCACAACACCCTAGTTAAACTTGTTTGAAAGCAAGTGCAGTTTTTCAAAGACGTGATGAGAAATGGATCTGTACCGGCTCACCAGCAGTGCTGCACAGACCCAACCTCATGTTGGGCAACACATAGAAACAAAAGAGTTTGAAGCAAAGCAGAGCACATTTTGCATCCTGTGTGGAAGTTTCATAAAGCTTTTATTTTGGTAAAATTTTTGAGTGTAGAACTAGTTGAATTTGTTCACTTCTAGATATAAATGCCTTCATCTTAACAGTAGAAATGGTCAAAAACATATCAAAAGCTTCATTGTGTTTTGTTCTTCAGATTGCCCCACCTCCGTCGCTGTCAGAACCTTTGAAGGAGCTCTTCAGGCAACAGGAGGCAGTAAGAGGCAAGCTCAGGTTGCAGCACAGCATAGAACGGGTAAGAAATGAATATAATCTGGACATTTCTGTGTTTTTACGTGCCTCATTTATTCTCCAGGGTTATTCTTTCTCCTGAACTCCCTCGTTGCTCACACCGCCACACGTAACGCTCCTTTGATGAAAGATCAAAGCACTTTTTAAATCAAAATTTGCATAGTTCCCTCTCCAAGGGAGAAATGCAGACCCAAACGTTTTTTCCATCTCTGTCTCTAATTGAGTCTCAGCCATTTTTGTAAAATGTGCTCCAAAATGAGCCAGACACTCTGATGTCCTACCTTGTAACTTGTGATTTATTTTCTCTCTGTGGTGTGCTTGTTTGTTTGTTTTTTACAGGAGAAACTCATCGTTTCATGTGAGCAGGAGGTTTTACGGGTCCACTGCAGAGCAGCCAGGACGATAGCCAATCAGGCTGTGCCGTTCAGCGCCTGCACCATGCTGCTGGACTCTGAAGTGTACAATATGCCATCTGAGAGCCAGGTAGGAGATACTGAGGCCGGCTGTACACATTACATAACATATCCCTGGTTTAGTCCTCATTGTAACCCGTTCTCTGCTTCTCAGGGCGACGAAAACAAATCAGTGAGAGATCGATTTAATGCACGTCAGTTCATTTCATGGATTCAGGACGTGGACGATAAATATGACCGAATGAAGGTACATTTTGGCAGCCTTTACTGATTAAATCTTTACTTTGAAGTAACTGATTTCATGAATGTGTGATTGTGTACATACCAAGAGAATTTGTTTGGCTTCCTTCCCTCAGACATGTTTGCTGATGCGACAGCAGCACGAGGCAGCAGCCCTTAACGCAGTGCAAAGGATGGAGTGGCAGCTGAAGGTCCAGGAGCTGGATCCAGCGGTGCACAAGTCCCTCTGCGTCAACGAAGTGCCGTCCTTCTACGTGCCAATGGTCGATGTCAACGACGACTTCGTCCTGCTGCCTGCGTGACACACCGGTGCTCACAGATCGAGATAAAACTCCGTCTGAGTCACTTCTTCTCTAAGAGACTTCGTTAGACAGAACGAATGGAAAGGGCTAGCAAGTTCAAAAGAGGAGTTTCTACAGGAAAAAATATACTCTTCAGAAAAGAAGTAAAGTTGAAAAACTTGTTCTTCATTCCCTTCTGTGAGGAAGGAAACAGGTTTTTATCGAAAGAAAAGAAAACACACAACTTGCACTTTCATCCTCAAAGTTTTTATGCTTTTGTTTGACCGGAGCGCGAGAAGCAGAAACAGTTTTTGCTTTGAGGCTCTGACGTCGGGACACAACTCCCCAGGGCTTCGTTACGGTGAGACGGGGGGGACAGAGATTTATTTTCTGCTTTCGTTTTTTGCCCCCTGCTTCGATACCCGCTGCCACTGGGAGGATGGATCAGAGAGGAGCTCTCCCAGCCGCCTGGTGCCTGTCCAGAGGGAGGCCTGAGGAGACGCAGGGGTCTTAGCGGGCCAGGAGATCTTAGAGTCCAGCGCTGATCCAGATGAAGTGAGAGGAGCCACGGTGCATCTTTAACAGGCTCCAGGAAGCTACAACACGCCACTGATGGTTTTAGGGCTACTTACACCCTCTCTGTTCGTACTGCACCGGGCCTAGCTAAGTCTGCAGTGGGCTCGAACCCCTTCGAGAGGTCAGGATGTGTCGGGGCCCGGTGTCTGAGAGGAAGACTGCAGCCTCTGAGCCTGGCTGATCAGAACAGAACGGGACGAGCACGGATCCCTGAGGACAGACCGGAGTGTTCCTCAGCGACTCCACTCGCTCCGACACGAACACACCGGACCGCCATGGACTGCAAAAACCACCACGGGACAACCAGAACAAACAAACCCAACGAATGTTGATATTCAAAGAGACTTGAGAACTTGTGGTTTGGCAGGAGAAGAGAAATATTGTTTTTGTCTATTTCTTTACTTGGGCATTTCATTGTTTCTGAGGAAGTGACTTGAAACACTACAGAGCCAATATTAGTTTAATGGAAAAAAAAGAAAGAAAAAAAACATTTAAAAAAAAGTTGTATTCCGTAAATTATGTACAGTTTTTATATTCGTTAACCAACGTATTCTTGCTGCCTTCTAGATAATTTATTTTGCCACACATTACTGCACAGTTGTAAATAACCTATGTACTGTAATATCACTCAGTTAAGTGTAAAGAAAAAAAAAATGAAAAGAAATAAAAATTATCTTTTTATGTACAGTTCACTTTGGGCAGCACTTTCCCCCTCTCATATCCAATGGGCCAAACCGTGTACACGATTCTGTCAATATTTGAAAGACTCCAGTGCACAGTTCTCTAAACTCACCTGTAGATTCAGTCAGTTCACCTGGACGTGAGTCGCTGCAGCAACAATTCTGTTTGAAAACGGGCCGACCACTATACAGCCCCTCAGATGTAGCAGAATAGATGTAGAGGATTTTATTTAAAGAATAAACAGAGGATTATAATTCATTACTTTACTACACAATTATATCAGAAAATCTTTGAACCAAGAAAATGCCTTTTTCAGTGAAAAAAAATACTCATTTTTGGGCAAAGCCACATAGATATATAAATATATATATATGAGTGGGATGAAAGTGATGTCATTCACAAGCAAAATCATGATACGTGTCGTTTTCTTTTTGTTTGAATTTGTTTTGCAAATTTGGAAATACCTTTTAGCCATTATAAAGACACAGCACTTCACTTCCTGTTCTCCCAGTTTGTCTGAAGCGTTATTAGGACTCCTAACATATCTGTCCCTTCTTCAAAACGTCCAAAAAATCCTTTTTATTTTTTTATTTTTGGTTCCCAGTGCTTCTCCAAATAATTACTGTGTGGCGCCAGAGAGCCTTGTTTGGTTCTGAACAAGCCCTGTCATGTGAATGGGTGTTTTTTTTTTTTAATAAATTTAAATTTTATTACGGACCATAGGAAGATTAAATTCCCTCATAGGACTCCAGTGTGACGTCTGTATCACTTAGTTAAATATTTAGCTCCACTCATGTCAAACTCCTAAGTTTTATGAACCTTAAAGGGGGGGATTGTGTAGTGTTGTCAGGGATTTTAAATTTTAACCTCCTTATAGATTTTTCCGTTGTGTCCGGCCCAAGCAGACACTTAAATAATTTTAGAATTAACCAAAAATAAAAAATAAAAGTGAACAGATATTTGCAGTTGAGGGGGAAAGAAACGACACAATTAGACTTTTATTTTCCATTTTAATTGTTTAAAAACCCCTTTTTGAAGTATTGGTTTGTGATCACTTGCATTGCTCCCTATCTTTAGTGGACTTGAAGGGCGTTTCCCGACCCGTCTCGTGGCCGTATGGCATGTCTAGTCAAGTGCAATGGATTACACTGTGCAGACAAGGTGGCTAGATTTATAGTTCCGAGTATCTTTGAGAGATAAACAACTAATCTGCATACGAATGGCCAGAAATTTGGTTTTTAAACTTCTGTTTGTCTTGTTTCAGTTTGTCAAGTTCTTACAGTTTTTTTGGGGAAAAAAAGGTTTGTTCACGGAGTCTTTTTGTGTGTTTTTTCTTTACTTTTTTTTTAGTTTTGTATGTTTATCTTTGTTTTTCTAGCATGTCAATCACGTTGCTTGTCAAGCAGAATGTATTTCGCTAACTATGCCCCGACCCACGCCCTCTCGCTGTTGTTTACAAGACATCAAGAGCTTAAAACGAGTCACGTTTAATTTAGGTTAATTTTTTTTTTTACAACGGTTTAAGCCCCGTCTCGGTCATTTCTTTGAATCAAGGCTTGAAATGGTGACGCCCGACTCGTCAGACGGGCGAACGCCGCCGCACAGCACCAGACTAAACATGGCGGGACATACGGCGGAGTGTTAGGAACCCTCAGGGGAAAAAATGGGGAAGATGCTTTTACTTTTTAGTTTTGGCTTCAAAATTAAAGTGTAAATATTGGAATTTTACTGACTGAAAAAAGTGTCACTGTAAATGACAGAAAAAGCTGCAATTTGACAGAAAAGTTGCTCCTATTAACAGAATAAAATTGCGGTTTTATTGACAGAAAAAGCTGCAGTTTTGTTGATGAGAAAAAAAGAGGGGAAAGTTGTCTTTAATCCAGAGGAAATGGATCCCGCTGTGCTCCTGAACCCGACTGGAGTTGTTTCATTTATTATAATTATTAGATTTGACGTTTATCGTTGCACTTTTACTGAATTAACTACACTTTAACAGACTTTATTTGTTTCAGTCCTTCATAATAAGAGTCTCAGACGCTTACAGCTAACTTCAGAAACCTCACATCGAAACATTTGAAGTTTGGTCTTTTTTAAGACCAGCAGGCATTTAGAAATCACCACTCTGTGTTATGTTTTCGAGACTCTTATTGTGAAGGATTGAGTTGTAAACTTCCTTCAACTAAAATACTGCATATTATTTTATGGTTAACCCAGTAATAGTGCACCGATGACCCTCAAATACAATAATAATAATGAAACAGGTTCAGCTTTTGTTATTTTTGTCCAACATTCTCACTTTTTCTGTCCATAAAACTGACTTTTCTTTTTTTTTTTGTTGATAAAATTGCAATTTTCTTCCATTGATCATATTTACACTTCAGTCTTGAAACTTAGAAGTAATAAATAAGACTTCCTCCTCATTTTTTTCTCTCCCCTCTGCGTATGTTCACTAATCATTGAGTGCATTTAAAATTAAAATCCGCCCCTTTTGAAGCAGCCAGAGACGAACCCGTGACCCGGATGTTCAGCCGAGCTCTCGTTGATACAGACTCTAGCCTGACAGCACCTCAGTCAGCAACATATTACCTCTACGCTCCTCACATTCACTCATAATGTTTATTTTATTTTATTTTATTTCTTACGGGACATAAATAGACATAATTGCTATTTTTTCATTGTATAGAATCACAACTTCAAGCCTTTTTTTCTCTTGTTTTTTAATTAAAACCCGACTGTAGCTGTTTCTTTGTTCCTTTATTATTATTTTTTTTAGAATGACAAATAAGAAGCATGGAGAACTACTCTTTAAATGGTGAAAATTAACCTATTTATTATCTTTTATTTCCTGACACCTGTGGTATTACTTTATTTTTTGGTTTTGTTTTTAAGTTGAAGTTGGTCTCCGCTGTGTAAATTTCCCTCCTTGTAATGCGTGAAAGAGACATTCTGTACATATTTGTGTAAATAAAACCTCCCAGGACGTTTTGCACCCTCCTCTTTGTACTAGTCTGAAAAGTTGCGTAGAATGTGGGGTTCTAACAGCAGCGGGCCGGGTCGCGCTCGCTGCAGGTGATTATATGATGTAACAATGTACCTTTTTTTTTTTTTTTTTTTTTTTTTTTTGTACAATGTAGTTTATTTGTGTACATATTGTTGGAGCAGCTAAAAAAAAAGAAAAAAAAGTGGGTTGGGAGGGAGGGGGTTGTTGATGCTATCGTCAGTACTTTCACCTCCAGCTGTTGTTGATTTCCTGCAGGGGGGGGATTTAAAGAGAAAAAGACAAAAAAAATAAATGAGAACGTGAGTGTAGGTTTTCTTGGGGGGGTGGGAGGGAAGGGGCTAAAACTGAAAAGTAAAAATTCTAAATTGTTATTTTCTACCGTTGCATGTACAGAGAGCGCGAGAACTGCTGTTGTTCCTCAGAGATTATGTTCGTTAATAAAATTTTGAAATATTACCCGCCGGTCTCCGGTTCTTGCTTCCTTTTGTCAGGTTTTTGTTTTTTTTTTCCCCAGAAGCAGAGTTTCGTGGGACAACAGCGGACGTCTGCAGTGACCCCCCCCTCGGTTGTTTGCTTGTCTCGTTTGTTAGCAAAATATCCCACGAACCACTGGCTGAGTTTTAACAAAACTCAAAGTTGTCCTTGGATGAAAATCTGCAACTGATTAACCTTTTTAATTCAAGATGGCCGTCACAAAAACCCTCATACTGAGCTAGTATTTGATGTGGTAGTAGCTGAGAGTCATTAACATCACGTACTCTGAGTATATTTATATATAAATTCAGTTTATTTACATAAAGAGAAAGGTTGTTCATCTGAAGTTTTTTAAAAAGATGGCAAAAGCACAAAATTTTACTTCTTATTTAGTGAAACCAGAAGACCTGCGCCAACACAGGTCTTAAATTAAAATCACAGGTTTTTAATTTCCCCGAAGGAGTCTTACCAAGAAATCAATCAAGTCCTCCCTAATGACCTACCTGTACAGGAAGCAGTTCCACATTCTGAAGGTTTTAAAGTGATCCGACCTGTCACCAGGACATTATTTCCTCATAACATTTTGTTTTTCTGATTTCATTTCACAGCAGTGAAATCACGTCATGAAACCTGTTCCCGCTCAGAGCTCCTGAAACCTCGCCTGCGGGTCAGTTTGGGACTTGTGGTAAATGTAACCAAGTCGTCTTTCAGGAACCGAGGAAACAAACACAAGTCAGCTGCTGAAAAAGAAGATATATGTGTCAGCGTTTCTAAATATAAAAACTACAGATCCCAGCAGGACAGCTGCGACCAACTGATGCCAACATGAGGTGATGTAGAGGAAATTCTTCACATTCTTGTTGTTTTCTGTTGTTGTCATCTGATGTGGTTAAACTAAAAGTAAATTTAATTATTCAGTTACAAGATAAATAATTAAAAGTCTCAGATTTTATTAACTTCATAAAGAAGTTTCATTAAAAATACAGGAAAAAAGTTAAGATCCCTGTGGTGGTAAAATAATCATTTTATGTTTTCTTTATTGTATTTTAGAATCTTACAAGTCTTAAAGGGATAGTTCAGATCTTTCAAAGTGGAATTCTGTGGAAAGGTTATCAACAGTTACTATCTTACCTGCTGCAGACAGAAAAAAAGGAGCAAACAGCCTTTCTTGAAAGAATGCATATCACCCGCCGCCTTTCATGCCAGAGTTTCAGACTGAGATCATCTTGTGTTGTGGCCATTTTGAAAACAACGTTATGCGCAACGGGGTCAGATTTTAGCTAAGGATCTGTAAAACGGATCGAGTTAATGCCGTCTTTGTGTTTGCTAATGTCGATCAGCTGTGGCGGCCATCTTAATCTGGGTTGGCTCCAGTTGTAGTTGTGCATCTAATGATACCTTTCTGCAAAGGTGAATTATAGCAATGTTGTATTTTTTAATGTCAGTTGGCTGTGGCGGCCATCTTGAATTGGATTAACTTCAAAACCTTACCAGTTCTAGATGCACATCCGGTGGTTATTTACTGAAAGTTTCATTAAAATCCACCCTCTGGTCTTGAGATATTTTGCTAACAGACGGACAGAATTGACTCCGCTGCGCAGACCTCGGGGTGAGTGTTGGGGATCAGTCTCGGTTACTCCCACACCAAACTTTAGCTTCCTATCTGTCCGGCAGGCCGAGTTGTTGCCGTTTCTGTGAAGTGAGTCACGCCACAGGTGCGTCAGGTGGGATCTGTTCCCAGAGCACGCGCTGTGACGCGCAGGCCCCGCCCCTCTCCGGCTCGTGCCTCCTCTACCTGCAGGAGCGTCGCGCGCACAGCTGTGTGTGTTTGAGAGAGAGCGTCTCCGGAGCGGGAACATGTCCTCGGCTCTGTCCGCCGCCAGCCCCCGCTTCCTAACGGACTATGAGACCAGGATCCTGCCGCGCGCCGGCGGCTACGGCCGCTACAACCGGGTGGCGGTAGCGTTCAGCTGGTTCCCCGCCTTCGCCGTCACCCTGAACCTCTTCAGCGACGTTTTCTTCACCCTGATCCCGGACACGTACCGCTGCGAGCCGGACCCGACGCTCCTGCCTCCCGCCTTCCTGCGGAGCAACTTGTCCCGGCAGGACTACCTGAACCTGACCGTCCCCTGGGAGGACGGCTCCGGCCGCAGCCGCTGCCAGCTCTTCAGGTACCCGGCCAACGCGTCCGACGTGTCCGGGAGAGGGCCGCGGGAGACGGTGTCCTGCACCCAGGGCTGGGAGTACTCCTCCGCGGCGGGGCTCCGCAGCAACTTCGTCACCGAGGTAAAGTCTGACAGGTGTCGACTTAAATTAGAAAATATACCAACTGAAAGTCATTTTGAAGGGTTCCTCAAACTCCCAAATCAATTCATAAAAGTCCAAATAAAGACTAATTTCTTCTGCAAACGTCCAGATTATAGAACCTATTTAATCTGTTTTTAGTTACAGATAAGTTTTCTTCCACCCTGCCTAAAATGTACTAACCTTAAATTATAGGGAAGCTGCTCCACCTAAAATGACCATAAATATTTTAATTATAATAATAATAATAATAATTTAATTCTAGTAAATTTAACAACATATTTGGTTCCACTCTTTGGGAACCCCCTAATTTAACCTAAACTAAGAAAAAATGCCCACATTTTTGTTTATAAACTAAATAGAAAGAACCAAGATTTAAATGAAAAAAAGCTGCTGCCGATGGTTCATTAAGGTCACCATGGTAACCACAGTCATATGTTTCACTCCCTGAGAGCACTATTCTGAGCGGCAGCCTGAAAAGTAAACCTCAAACAAATCATGGAACAGCTGCTGTTGTTGTTTTATGAATTCATTGCCAGTTATGTAAATCTTGAACTTCTCTTATTGTTTCCTTTTAGTTTTGTTTTATCTGTACAGCACTTTGGTTTTTAAAGCACTTTATAAATAAGTGATGATGATGATGATGATGAACCTTTATGTTGAATCCTAAAAATTCCTGATCCAGTTTTAAAGCTAAAATCTAAGAGAAGCCTTTCGCCCTCGAAGTCGGAGCAAACAGTCCTGATCCAGCAGCACATTTTTGGTTTTAGCTGCAAACTGAAAATGGACAAAACTGAACACAAAAAAATCACGTTCTGCGAAAAGGCTTAAGAATACTGAGACTTTGCTGAAACTTGCGAGCTAAAGGCTAAATGTAGCAAAACGCTAGAAGCTAAATGTACCAGAATGGTAGCTTAAAGTAGCAAAAGGCTAGTGAAAAGTAACAGAACTGTAGCTAAAAGCTAGATGTAGCAAAATGTCTTGCTAAAAGTAGCAAAAGGCTAGCTAAAAGCAAAACGTGTCACCACTGTAGGTAAATTCTAGAAGCAGCAAAAGGCTAGCTAGAAGCTAAAAACAGCAGAACAGTAGCTAAATCCTTGAAGTAGCAAAAGGCTAGCTAAAAGCAAAAAGTGGCAGCCCTGTGGCTAAATGCTAGAAGTAGCAAAAAGATCATTAAAAGTAGCAAAATGCTAGCCAAAAGCTAAACGTAGCAGAACAGTTATTAAAAGTAGCTCCACAGCAGTGTAAAGTAGCAAAGGGATAGCTAGAAGCTAAAAGTAGCAAAAGGCTAGCTAAATGCTAAAAGTAGGGTAAGAAGACAACAATAGATCCAGCAGCTGAAGCAGATTTAAGTTTTTAAAGGAATTGATTAAATCTTAACATATTTCTGTGGGGAAAACTTTTGTAAATAAAGTTAAATATTTTTTAACAAAGCGTAAAAGTTGCAAACAGCCGAAGTCTGAGAATCATCTCCTGAATGAGCTGAACGTTTTGATCTCTGAAGGAAGTTGGATGACAGAAGAGCAGTGTGAACGCTGACTCCTGTCAAACTGCAGCTTTTCTTCACATTTCTCTTTTCAAACCTCGCTGCTCTTTGTGTGAACATGTGGGACTTTCTTCGGCTGGTTTCGGTTGTTTATTAGATCTTTAAATCCGGCCGTCTTGTTTGCAGTTTGTCTCGTTTGTGTCGCAGCTGTCAGTCCGTATGGAATCGGGTTGAAGGGGAGTAAAAACTCATTAGCTGTCCTCTCAGCCGAAGACTTTCTGTTAAACTCCCGTCTGAAAAGAAAAAAGGGTCGCTGGGTTTAAAGGACGGCGAGGGTCTCCTGCACTCAGACGCTGTCTTGTTGTACAACACGAATAAGCAAACATCGGCCTTTATCTTTGTTTTTAAAGTTGTGCGACTCGATGAGCCATCCCAGTCTGCAAATATTGACGGCAGGCCCCGACAGAGATGTTTCTCGCTCTCCTGAACTGCGAGCTGCAGGGCAGAAAGTCATTATGGGTAATTTCCCCTCCGCTCGCTCTGATTGTTTGTTTTTTTCCTCCCTGGCTGTCGAAATGTGGCGACTGGGAAGTGGAGAGCCTTCTTGTTCCTTTCCGGAGACCCTGAGCAGCTCTGTCCCGTGATGTCATTCTCAGGGACAAAAGGAAACTCTGTCCCACGGAAAAACTACACCCAGAACAATGCCGTTAATGAAACAATGACACACATGTTGGTTTTTATCTGCATGTGTTCCTGAAGATCTGTTTGACCACTTCTTCTGCAGGTTAAGATCCTGTTTTTCACTGTTTTTCCACTTTTGCACAAACCACGACTGTTTCTGTGCCTGTAAGCTGTGCCGATGCTTTACTGCCTTCGGGAAAAACAAAGGTTATAGCCACTGTCCTGCTGGCTGATGTTGATTAGCTGCGGTGGCCATCTTGAATTGGACTGACTCCTAAAAATAATCTGTTGTAGACATACATCCAGTGACTCTTTCATGGAATCCAGCCAGTGGATCCTGTGATATTTTGCTAACAGACAAACATGAACCACACCAAGTTATAGCACATTATTTGTAAATTTGACTGATTTATTGGCAGTTGGTCTTTATTATGCTAACAGACAGGGTCGACTTGGGGATCAGTCTCAGCTACTACCACACCAAACTGAATTACTGCTGTCTTTGTGTTGTTGTTGTTGTCTGCGGCGGCCATCTTTAACTGGGCTGACTCCATCAGTTCATCCAGTGATTGCTTAAAATCTGTTCATTGATTCAGGAGATATTTTGCTAACAGACGCATCGAGAAAAGTAGTTTACGTGATCGCCCGCCTTTCTCAGCTAAGAATTTGTTGCTTATTTCTTCGTTTTCTCTGTTGGACTTTTCTGTGCTGCTTTAAAAAAGTCGGTTTTAGTTCCTAATAATCCTGAATATTTCTGCTGTTTTTTGGACAAATAATCAGCTGGTGGAAAATGTCGACTGTAAATCCTTCATCTTCGGATGGAGGAGGATGAGGAGTTTCCAGCCGTGTCTGGTACGGACCAGGCGCTCAGATACTTTGAGCCCAACCTGTTTTTTTTTTTCTGTCAGCAGGGATTTTAACTCAATAAAGAACAACATGTTCTGCATTCCTGCTTCTTCACAAAGATCCCTGTGACGTCTGGGCTGCTAAACAAAGCCCGTTTGTTCACGTGTTTATTTACTCGGAGCCGATTTTTACAGAATATTTTCTGCACGTTTAAAAATTTGTAGTTTTTTTCTCCGTTTGTTTGGCGTCTCTGTTGCGTTCTCTCACTTTTTTTTTATATTTATTATCATATTAATTGAAACCTTCAGGAAGTAATCATTGAATAATCGTCTACAACTGATTAACTGATTCAAAATGTCCGCCACAGCTAAGTGACAAAAACAGCTATAACTCAGCCATTTTTACAGATATTGAGCTTAAATTTGGTGTGGTAGTAGCTGACGGTCTTTCACAACACATAGTCTGAGAGCTAACGGATCACACGTAATATTTGTTTGAAACTTTGGTGATATGTTTCATTGTTGTATTTAAGATTCAGCTGTAAAACGATGAGGTTCAAACCAAACTAAGCATCACAAAGTGTTGAAGGTTTTTCCAGCCCTGAAAGGCAGACAGATTGTGAGAAATGTCACTTTAATTTAACATAAAGCAGGAAATAAAAGCCAATGTGTTGTTTATGTTTTCACAGTAAGATAAATGTGATCCTCCTCACCTCGTCTCTGCTCAGATCTGTGAAAGCTATGGTTAAAACTCAGTGTTTGGGCCCGTTCTGTTGGGTTTGTGTGAGCTGACCCGTTCTCCTCCTCTGCAGTGGAATCTGGTCTGCAGCAATTACTGGAAGATCCCCCTGCAGCACATCTGCTTCATGACCGGGTGGATTGTGGGATACATCCTTCTGGGCACCATCTGCGACTGGTGAGCGATCGGGAAGAAACGAATCCAGAATACTCTCTGCCATAAATCGTCAGGCTGCGTGTGATTTCTGTGGTCAGGTTGGGTCGCCGGCGAGGTTTCCTGCTCTCCGTCAGCCTGTCGGCTCTGTCCGGCGTGGCAGTGTGTCTGTCCAGCAGCGCCGTGATGTTCCTGCTGCTGCGCCTCTGTCAGGGCGCCGTGCTCGCCGGCGTCTTCCTGTCCGCCTACATTTTCAGTAAGTGCCCAGCTAATCTCCTAATGAATCCAGCTTTTTTCATTCTGTGTGTTTGTCTGTTAGCAAAATATCTCATAAACCACTGGACGGATTTTAATCTACAACTGATTACCTTTTGGAGCCATGCCCATTCAAGATGGACGCCACAGCTTGTCAATATTAGCAAACCTAAAAGTGACTTTAACGCAGTTGATTTTATGGATGTTGGGCTAAGATTTGGTGTGGTAGTAGCTGAGAGTCATCCCTAACATGTACTCTGAGCACCAACAGATGACACAAGATCTTTGTTTGAAACTGTAGCATGTAAGATGGCGGCCATGACTGGAAAAAGAAACTCTTCTTTCAGGTGAGAGGGAACCTTGTGTTTCCTCCGCTTCAACCAAAGACATTCAGATGCAAATTTATTGATTTTTAAATTGTTTACATTGAAAATAATGACAGGAAAAAGAGAAAACTGAGAGGCCAGCTGGTGGAAAACACGAGACACCTGATTATGAGTGTGCGTCCAATTAAAACTGCTGAGTCATCATAATGTCAGTGTCACGATTTCAGAACTGTGGAGAATCGACTTCCTCGCCAAAAATGACCCTTCACTCTGCAGAACCTCTTGTTTTTGTCTCAAACTCAGAGAATGTGCGTCTTTACGGTTTCAAACAGGCTGTTACGTAACGTTAAAGTGATGGATTAAATCCACGTGGTTCCTGGTGTAGAGTCGCACATCTTCATGTAGTTTGAATGCTTTTAACACCTTCTGGGAGGAGGAGAAACGGATTCAGGCTGTGAGAGAAATAAACACACACACACACGTGCACGGTGCTAACGCTTTTCTCAGTAACAGATAAGTCCCAACAGAAGCAAATCAGAGCTGGTTTTTATCTTATCTTCTCTCCAGGAGACACAAACAGCCGAGATAACGTCTCCTGATCGTGGTTCTGGAGGCTGAAAGTCATGAAGAAAATCTGTTTTTTCTTCAGATTCATACTTTACATTTTAGAGGGTTAACAGTAAATAGAATAAAATCATATAATGTGATTATTTGTAACGTAATGTTCTCTGAGCAGCTTAGAAAAGAATAATTTAGTTACTTTTATCAAATCAAATCAACTCGTCAGCCCAGTGGAAATTTAATTATATTAAGACTTTAAAATGATTTTAAACAATTTTCTCTCACAAGATCAATGAAGTACGTATTTATTTAAATCTTACTTGTTTGTTACTGAGTCCACAGTTGTGCTTTATTGCGAAATGAACGAAACAACTTAGTTGAGTTTATTGGGGGGCTGGGACTGAGTTAGTTTGTTTAAACCAGCTGAGACTGTTTCTGAGGATGGAGTCATCCTGAGTAGGAAAAGGTTACAGCGGTACCGTCTAAAATCCCTAAAATTGATTTTTCTTTCTTGGTTGTCTATAAACGCCAACATTCCTGGAAAGCTGATTCCAGATCAGCTGTTTTTATGTTTTTAACTGAACGGCAGGCAGATCGGGTGGAGCGACGACCGGAGGGGAGAGAACAATAACAGGACAGGACCGAAGGCCGGGATTCAGACAGGAAGTGGAGCCCCTTACCCCTCACCCCCCCATTATCACCACACCCTGACAGGAAGGAGGCTCGCAGCGAATCAGAGCTAAAGGAGGTCAAAGTTCAGCAGAAACGTTCTCGCTGAGACAAACACTCTGACAGCTTTACTTCAGCACATGAGCGATTTAAAGCTCTGAAAACAATAAAAAAGCAGCAAAAATAACTTTAAAGCTAACAAAAACATCAGTTTCTGTGAAAAAGCAGTTTGAACGCCAACTACTGAAACTGACATATTTATATTTAAACCAAGCAACGCTGAAGCTAAAATTAGCAGAACTGTAGCTAAAACTGGCAAAACCATAGATAAACGCTAAAGTTACCAAAGTCTTAGCTAACATTACAGAACAGATTATTATATTATCAAATCTAAAATCAAATTTTAAAGTGATCAATGTTATTGAAGAACCTGGAGCGTTCTTGTAAATGAAATTATATATATTTGTAAATAGAGTTAGTGAAGTCTAAAAAGTCCCAGCAGCCGTCGGCTGAGTGAGCTGCAAACAGAACGTAGTTGGGAAAAAAACAGGAAAAAGATAAGAAAAATGATCATAAACACACCTGAAAGTCCCCAACATCATGAGCTGAAAGTACCCAACATCAGCTGAATCAAAAAATTGACTCACTTTAAAATAAAGTGTTGCAAAATAACCAAATAAATTTAAGAATGTAAATATTCTGAAAACGTTTGTAGTTCCATAAAGATGAAGCTAAAATTCTCGTGTTTCTAAAAGTGTTTTTAGCTGTTATCTGCAGAAGAGTGTTAATAATCGTCCCCATGATCATCAGTAATTAGTCAAATCTTGACTAAATGTTTGATGTTTTATTAAATAACTTTGAGACAGGAAGTGGACCTGGTTCTGCATGAACATTACATCCTGACTCTGCTCCCGTCTGCCTCAGGGCTGGAGCTGTGTGACCCGCCCCATCGTCTCATGGTCGCCATGGTAGGCGGCTTCTTCGCCGTGTCCGCCGAGCTGCTGTTGCCGGGCGTCGCCGTTCTGTGCCGTGATTGGCCGGTCCTGCAGGCCGTGGCCACCGTGCCGCTGCTGCTGCTGCTTCCTTACTGGTGGTGAGCCGGAGTGCAGGCAGATTTTCCTCCTGGTTTTTACAGATATTGGTGATATAAAGGTGATGTGGTAGTAGCTGAGGGTCATCTCCAACACACTCCTGATAATGCATGACACTGCACAAAGCGTTTTGTTTGTTTTCTTCCTCTGACCTCCTCAGAGACAGAAAAGGCTCTTTTGTCTGACTGATTTGATGACGGAGTTGTTTTCCTCAGCTGTGCGTCACTGTTTCCTGAGTCTCCTCGCTGGCTGCTAGCCACAGATCAGATTCCTCGGGCCAAGAGCAGCCTCAGGGAATTCGCCGCCAGAAACGGAGCGTGTCAGCAAGACGAGATGTACCCCGGGGAGACCTTGATGTCAGGTACAAACACGTGGAGCAGTTTGTTTATGAGCCACAAATCAAACTGGTACCTTTTCCTCAGCCATCATCCCAAACTGACCAAATTTTACTTGAAACATAGAATATTGGTTTAAAGTGTGATCCGGTGCCAAATTATGTCAATATCCAGAACCTGAAATAAAAATTGGTCAGATTGTAATGTGACGATAAGACTGAAGGATTTAAAGCAGGGGTCTCCAACCCTGGTCCTGGAGGGCCACTATTCTGCATGTTTTACTTGTTTCTCTGCTCCAACACACCTGATTTGAATCAGTCTGTCATTAACAGGCTTCTGCAGAACATGAAGAGGTGATTTAACCACTGAATCAGGTGTGTTGGAGCAGAGAAACAAGTAAAACATGCAGGATGGTGGCCCTCCAGGACCAGGATTGGACACCTCTGCTTTATGAGCTCATAAGTCCAACCAGCTTCCTTTAAACCTGTCAGTTTATCCAGTTAACAAACTAAAAATGGACATCTATCTTCCCATTTGAGGGACATTTTTATTTTCTACCATAAACATTTTATTTTTAGGATTTTGTTGCTCTGGTGGCCTCTGGTGTCAGAAGATAAGCAGGAAGAAAGGTGGAGACGGCGTGCTGCAAAGGGCTCAAAAACTGTTAAAACAACACTTAAAAAGTATCTGTTTTCTCTAACCAACCTTTGAAAAGCCGTTTAGTTTACTTGACTCATAATAAATCCTTAAATTATGACCTGTGAGTTTAAAAAGTCCTGCAAACTCATAACAGGTTTGTTCAGTTTTAACTTGTTTTCTCTTTTTAGACCAGCAGGGGGCGACACCTCCTGGTTTTATAGATTGTATTGACATTTATGGGCCCATTTCCCATCAGACAACCTCAATAAATTATAGGATGTTGTAGGATGTTTTTTATTGCATCCAGCTTGATGCTCTGTGTGTAAATTTTGGATCCATTTAGAAAAAAAAGACAAAGCCTGGATGGTTTTACCTGGCAACGAGTTTCTTTAGGGCTTATAAGAGGAAAATCATGATTCTGAGTGGATTTCATTTGATTTTATAGTCATAATTTTACATTTTTCTGCACATTATTGTTGAGATTAATAAACAAAATATTATATAAGTTGAAGAGACTTAAACTGTATTATTTGGCTAATTCTCTGTACATTTTCCTTCAAGTATCAAATTCTCTTTCCTTGTTTTATTTAATTTTTTTAGAGATAGATTCAGTTTATACCGAAGACTGCCAGCCGAGGTTTTACTCCGTCCTGGAGCTGCGACGGACTCGTGTCATCTGGAAAAACTGCCTCATTCTCAGCTTCACTCTGTGAGTTTTTGTTTTCCTCAAACTTCTGACTCGAATAAGAGGAGTCGTGGAAATAAAAGAGAAGGACGTTTAGGAATTCAAACACACTTAAAGGATGTGACCTCGCAGTAACTTGGATAATTAAGTCTGTCTTTATGTAGGGTAAAACTTACTTTCTTTTCGTCAAAGTAAGTAACACTGTCAGTGAATCACACATGAATGAAGAAACGTCTAACTTGGTATTTTTGCAAAATAGTCAGCAACACTAATAATGAAACTACTGAACACACACTACAATAATTATATGCCTAAATGACTGCCATATGGCAAAATAATGACCAAGCTGTTGGTAAAACATCAAATTTTAGCTCAATATCTGTAAAACTGACTGAGTTGTCGCCTTTTTTGTGTTTGCTAATGTTAATTGTCTGTGGTGGCCATGTTGAACTGGATTTACTCCAAAGGTTAATCAGTTGTAGAATTACATCCAGGGATTAATGTCTGAGAAGTTCATTAAAATCCATCCACTGGTTCATGAGATATTTTACTAACAGACAGACAGAATCGACTCCAAATAGTTAACGGCAAAACTGTGTTGGCGACCAGTCTCTCATTTTGAATTAGGCTGAGTCCAAATTCAATAAGTTATAGATGCACATCTAATGATTATTTTCTGCAAAGTTTCATTAAAATTTGCCCATCCATGTTTTAGTACCAGACAGACAAACACAGTCATGTTTAAATATCTTATCGTCCTCCTTTGACTTTCAGCAGCGAGCGATTTTAAAAACGTTTTTTCCTGTTTGTGTAAAATTACTGTTGAGTTAAGCTGCAGGAACCTTCAGCCACAAGAGAGCTGCAGCCCTTACCTGCACACACAGTCAAATTAGTATAAGCATAAAAACATTACCAGCGTTAAATGATAAAATGTAACTGTTACAAATGAATACTTAAGAAAATGTAGAGGAAATAAAGAGTTTGTGAATAATAGCAGTAGTAGTGACACATGTTGACGTGTTTATTACAAACCAATTTTTCTGTAAATATGTTTCCAGCTTCATCGGAACAGGCGTCCAGTACTGTTTCACCAGAAACCTGCACCTTCACTCCTCCAACTTCTACTTCACCTACTTCCTCAGAGTGATCACAGGAGCGCTGGCCTGCGTCTTCATCTGTCTGTCCGTCAATCACTTCGGCCGGCGCGGGATGCTTCTGCTGTCGGCCATCATCACCGGCCTGTCGTCGCTGCTGCTGCTGGCGCTCACGCAGTGTACGTTTGTCCTCTCTGCTGACCAGAGCTGTCCACGCCACACATTTCAGTCAGGAGAAAGAGGCAGAAGTCTTCATCCGGGCTAGGTTGATTTCTCACAAAATGAAGGCCTGTTAGCCTAGCCTGGATAAAGACTTCTGCTCTTTTCTCCACACTCTGTTCCCTGACTGATGCCACTTCAGAAACGACCAGACTATCCCTTTAAGCCTCTGCTGTGGATTTACTGATGTTGTCTCTGTTTGATTTGTGGCTCAGATCTCCGAGGCGGGCTGGTGTTGGTGCTCTCCGTGGTGGGTTTGCTCTTCTCTCAGGCCCTCGCCATGCTCAGTACCTTCTTCGCCTCTGAGGTGATGCCAACTGTGGTCCGGTGAGCATCGAACAGTTTATTGTCGATCTCGTATAGAGTGGAGCAACATCACGCCATCATTTTAGGGGAAAACATGAAGATAATAGCGATGTTGAAAGGATGAATACCAGTTTTTCAGTTTTGTTTGCTTCTCTAAACAAACGGAGACAAAAAAAGGGGAGATTTGTGGCTTTAGTCCAGCTGGTAAACCGTAGCAGCAGATTTAGTTCATCACTATGTGGATAAGTTATCAAAATGAAATTAAGTGTGGAGAAGTAAGCAGAGTTTTATTTGTTTTGAAGTCATTTTAAACCACGCAGATCATGATTTCTTTTTTCCACTAAGGTAAAATAGTGAAAGACTTCTGCAGCTACTGGTTAACAAACCTTTAAGAATGCTGCTTAATTTATTTAGTTTACTGTAACTTCCATTCACAAACAACAACCAAAATAGCCAAATCAAGCAACTTTAATATAGGAAAAACATGACGGGTGTGGGAAGTATATTCACTGAAGATTCAATTTGAGACATCAGGGCACCGGGTGTCCAATCGGATCAACCTCAGTCCATATTTATGAGTATCGCTTGTCTGACAGGAGCCTAATTTGAGGCACTTAAAGGCTTTAAAGGAATGCTTTACTACTATTTGAAGCAGTTTATTTTTACATATCAGGAGTTTCCTTCACATCCAAAGTGGAGGCGTTGTTTCCCCCAGAAGGAGGCAGGAATATTACAGAAAGCCAAAGTAAAGACGTGTCGCTCCTCTCTGTTCAGCCCCCCCTGTATGTCTGAAGTGTTTTCTTTCTCCCTCTGTGTGTCAGAGGTGGCTGCCTCGGCCTGGTGTTGGCAGCCGGTTGTGTCGGCATGGCCGCCTCCTCCCTGATGGAGCTCCAGAACAACGGCGGATACTTCTTGCACCACGTCATCTTCGCCTCCTTCGCCGTCCTCTCTGTTCTCTGCATAATGCTCCTACCTGAGAGCAAACGCAAGTCCCTCCCGGACTCCCTGAAGGAGGGCGAGAGCCAGCGGCGGCCGCCCCTCTTCCTGTCCCGGCCCGACAGGGACCACCTGCCCTTGCTGTGCACTCGGGCCCCCTTGTCCGAATACAACCCCGATAATTATTCCCGCCTGGTTTCTGCCACCAGGAAGATGTTGACTAAAGATAATTTGCCTTACAGGATCTCAGCTGCTTCTGTTCCTCCCCTGCTTTCAGACAGTGACACTCAGAATGAGACACAGAGGGAAGTTTTGTCCTAACCAGACTCCTCAGGCGGTCTGGGATCAGCTTTACTGAAAGCTCATCACCAGCTCTGATAAAAAACAGACTTCTGCTCCAATCTGTGCACGTTGGAGCGATGGCTCGGCTCGGCTCATATTTGTCTTCTCATGGATTCATATCATGTTCCTTTTAACTGGAGCCTCATGTTTTCCTGTTCTACAAGTTCCTGTGAAAACAGTGTGAGCCGCAGCTCTTTGTCTCGTTGAGGCATGTGCACATTTCATCGGAAGGGTCGAACAATTATCTTACCTGTCGTAGATAACTCTTTGAACGACCTCAGTTTGGAGAACTAGTTTAGTTCTGACCTGATTGACGGGTTAACGTCGTGTCAGTTACTCAAAGAGCCATCTACGACAGGTAAGTTATTAACTGTTCATAACTTTTCCACAAAAGATTCAAACCATCGTCTGCCTCATCAGCAGCGTTGTAGAACCGAGAGGAGCCGAGGGATGATGGACTGCTCGCTGAATTTAAAGAGTCAAAGTTTATTTAATTTTAAACAACTTACGAGCCTCATTAATGCAGATATTTCACTTAACGTGAGGAATGCCAAATATGGGGACAAAACAATGAAACCAAAGGTTGATGACTGAATTTTGAATGATTCAGGTTATTTTTCTGCTCAGGTTTCAGACTCTCAGAGTGAAAAAGATCATTTATTCAGGGACATTTATTATTTTAGTTAAACACCTAAACAGGTCACTGTATTTATTTAGTACTGAAGCTTCTACATTTTCTAATACTGTTGTTGAAGCTCAGGATTTCCAAGTTGCCCTTCAGTGTTTTTGTGTTTTAAAGATGAGAAAACTGACCTTCAGTCTTAATGAAATGTATTTGTTACACTTTATTTTCATCCTCTGTGGACAATCAAAAAGGTGTTTTTGTATCAACTAAAGGTGTTGATGAGAGAAACTTTTGTTGCTGTTTTGTTTGCTTAAAATCAGGTGAAAATTAAACAACTTCCAACTTGGATCTTCCTCATAAAAACTTAGTGTTTTACTAAAAAGTGCCTCAGTCAGGACACTAGATGGCGCCACACACATGCAGGCAGGAAACCTGTTCGTGATTTTGTTTTTTACTTTAAGTTAAAGTTCTGTTGCCAGGTTGTGCTGGGTTGTAACATGAATTTCCTGAACTGATCCTGGAGACTGAATTTAGTTTGTAGATTAAATGGACTGTAGAGTCTTTCGACCTGTGCTGTAGGTTGTCTGAGCCTGGCTGTGCTAAGCCATTGTCTCTTTTTAAATGAGCTGTTTGGAGACAGTTTGCTGCAGGTTCACACGTGGTGATTTATTGTTGCAGTTTTGTGGACTTGAACATTGCACATTTATTCCAGGTTTTATGAGTCTGATGTCCCTTGCATTGTTGAGAATTCAGCCCTCATCTGTTGGATCACTTTGTGGGGTACTAGACCACACTGATTGTGATCGTTTTGTGTTTGTGTTGCTCTGCTTGATTATCTTGGCTACCCAAGTGTGGATTTAAGACTTGAGCAGATCACCACTGTGGCGCTGGTTGCCTGGCTGTGCTGTTGAGGATTTTTTGTTTTATCATTAATAATAAAAATGGTTAACTATTAAACGGTCTCCATTTTGAGTTGTGGCTCAATATGACAGGTCATAATAAGAAAATGAGTTCACGTTTTGATGAAAAAAACATTTTTGTCCAACTTCTTAAATCTTTTTTTTTTATTTTCTGAAAGAGAAGCTGTGCATCTTCACCAAAACTGACAGGATTATTTAGTCAGGGCAGAAAACTAAGTGTTTGCCCCTAAGTTTTACTGTTTTCAGGTGTTCGGAGCAGTTTATTGAGCTGTTAATGTGATGTAAGCCTGGGCAGCCAGCGTGAGCAGAAGGACCGGCGCGCTGACTGAATGAATGACGCCGGTGTCGGAGGAACTGAAGCTCGTCCTGCAGGGATTCTCCACCTCGTGGTACGGAATGGGCTCATCATCTGGGCTCTGTTCACTGAGACGGTCCCGGACCTGACGCACAGACACATGATTTCACAGAACACCCAATAAGAAGGCGTCTTTCTTTAATGATTAATTGGTGTTAAAGTTGAGCAAAGAAATCCTGATCTTTTAAATCTACACCCTAACCTTTAGTGCTAAGGATGTATCCCTCAGTAGTTTCCAAATCATTTCTACAATTGGCTAAATTAACTCAAAGCCATATAAAGTCATATGGTGTACCTAAGGGTTCAGTTCTGGGATGTTTCTTTTATATGTTCTCCTTCTAGTACTGATAATCAGGGAACATCTTGATGTGTGCGCATTTTGTCTGAAAGGATTTTAATACAATTCTCCAAGTAATCATTGGGTTGACGTCAACCCAGTTAAAGATGGCTGCCACAGCCTGCTGACAAAAATCTGGTGTCCTAATAGCCAAGAGTCATTGGTGGTGTGTGTTCACGTCTCACCTTCTCCACCTCCTTCATGACCCGCAGCAGATTATTTCCAAGAGCAGCTTTGACTTCCTCATCGGTCCATTTCCTCCTCAGAAGTTCTGCCACCAGGTTGGGAACTTTGGACACGTCCTCCAACCCTTGAGGGAGTCTGAAAGGAAGACATTGAAGGACGATCAGTTTCCTTCTTAGCCGTTATCCATTTAACATTGTTTATTCTAGTTTTGTTTTGTTTTTTGACTGGATCTAATTTGCATTATTTACTTTCAGTCTTCACTGTTGTAACTATTTGTTTAAAAAAAATTTTGGCCAAATCAGATTATAGTTTCACAGCTAAAGGAACAGCATGACTTCATACATACAAAAAATGTTTATGTAACTGCACATGTTCAGCAACGAAAACAACCTTTGCTTTATTTGAGTTGAGTTGTTTTGTTTTTATTGCATCACAAGATTTCCAGCAAATCATCTGAGGACTTACCTGGTAACGCCGTCAAAATCCCCCCCAAAACCAACAATCTCGACTCCGCCCACTTTTTTTATGTGGTCAAAGTGGTCTGCAATGAGAACAGCGAAGATCAGTGTTTAACCAGTTTTACAGCAGCTGTTACGGTCAGACTGGCTCGTTACCAGCGACGTCTGAGAGTTTGGCCGTCTTCCCGCAGGTCACATAGTCGTTGTAGAAGTTCACCATCACGATTCCTCCGGTTTGGTTCTGCAGAGACAAACAGACGTTAAACGATGGCGGAACTCTTAATGAGCTGATCTCTGGAGGATGTGACCCAGGTCAGGAGAACCATGCAAAGACAAACTCTGCTTTGTCATTTATTACATAACTTTGGTTTTATCTGGTTATTGTTTCACAGATCCAGCCCGATAATTTCCATTTAGCATTTATCACAAGAACTACAACTTCACCATGTCTGGAATATGATGTCATGAAGAGGATTTATGGGTTTATTATTGCCAGTAATAATAAAAGCTGCTGGGTTTGTTCATTTTATTGCAGTCAGGCTGTGCATCAACACCCACTGCTTTCCCCTAAATAACTTCCAAAATCAGTGCACAGTGTTCAGTTTTGCTTTATTATCTTTCACCGAAAGGCAAAAGCAGGTGATAAGGTTTTTGCCTGTCTGTCTGTTAGCAAAATATCTCAAGAACCCCTGGATGGATTTAAATGATAATCACTGGATGTCCATATACAACTAATCAGCATTAGTAAACCCCAAAAATCCCCATAACTCTGTGAACTTTACAGATATTGAGATGAAATTTGCAACTCTCTCATTTTCAACATCCTAGTTTAAAAATCTGACTTTTAAGGCATTTAGTTTCCAGTTTAAACTTTTACCCTCTATTTCCAGAATAACACCAAAACTGATGTTTGCACATTTTTGACAACTATACTGAACTGTTCATATTTCAGGAGAAATGTCAGAGAAAACGCTGCATTTATTTGTTTGTTTGTTTTTTTTACAGTTATTTGTTAATTATTTAAATGTTTTAATAGAATTTGTCTTTATTTTGAGGGCTAGACTTGTTTTTCCCTATTCATTTTCAGTCCTTATACTGGACCATGACAGCATTTGTGCAGCGTTTGCTTAAAAAATGAGAAACGTTGGGGATAAAACAGTGTCAGGTCTAAAACGAACCATCTCCAGCAGGTGAATGGAATCTGAAAGTCAGAGCTTTAAGAAAAGCAGACACAGGACCTGAGTCAGCTTTCTCAGGACCACCTTGAGCCCGTCCTGCCGTGGAGACTCACCACTCTGATGAGGACATCATCCGGCACGTTCCTCTTGTGTGGACAGATGCTGTATGCTGAGGAGTGGCTGAAGATGACGGGAGCTGCAGACAAGTCCAGCACCTGGTTCATCACTTTTACAGGCACATGAGCCAAATCGATCAGCATCCCCAGACGGTTCATCTCAGCTATCACTTGCTGTTGCAAAAAAGAACCATGAGGATGATTCTAACAATCGTTCAGTTTGTTTTAGAAATCAATTAGAATAAAAGTTGTCATGCAAGTCAAAATACATCCAGTCTGTCCCTGTGATGACTGGTAATGCACACAAATTAGTTCATATTTCAGGTCTACTAGTGCTAATATGCTAATTATCTCATGATAATTGCTGTGACTTTATTCTTTTAATCCTCGTTAACAAACTCTTGTTGAACCTCTGTTTATGTCCATCATGTTTTATGTTAAAGTTTAGCCTCCTAAGATCTGAACTTTTTTTTTTCTTTTGCTATCTGGGCTGATCGGGACAAAATGGTCCAGCTAAGCAAAATGTGATGTCCACACATGTGGACGCCAAGTCCTAAGAGGTTAAAGAGATAATCTTTACTACAAAGCCCTTTGAAATCTATTCATGTCATTTAGTGTTGTGAAACCGTAAAAGGTGTAATGATCATGAAGGTTTTTATGACCATTCTATCTCCCAGGAAAGACAAACATATAATAAATCCATGCTGACATGCATTTCTATGTTACCAGACCTTTGTACGTCCTTCTGTACACCTGTGCAGCTTTTACAGCTTTCTTCTTCTTCTGCTCCCTTTTCAGTGGTCACCACAGCGAGTCGTCCTCTCTGTCCTCACTCCAGCTACCTCCATGTCCTCTATGTCTCTAACATCCTTCTGTCCCTCCTCTGCATATGTCCAAACCGTCTCTAACTTTATCTCCCAGTCCTTCAACCTGTGCTGGACCTCTGATGTCCTCATTCCTGATCCTGTCCATCCTTGTCCCTCCCAAGGAGAACCTCAACATCTTCAGCTCTGACACTTCCTGTTCTGTCTCCAAACCGTCCAACATGGCTGCTCTCACCACTTGTCTTGTAAACCTTTCCTTTGACCTTTGACCTCTGCTGCCACCCAGCCTGAAAGATGATTTGGTTTTATTTAGTTCTTACCTTCCCAAAAGGAGACAAGCCATTGTGCTGAGATGGTTCTGATCCGGTGTCAACGAGCCAGTTGTCCGCCCTGACCAGAAGAAAAAGTTACCAAAAAACAGGTTCCCTGTAACCAACTAAACCTGTTCACTTTTAAAACTATTATTCATGAAACTAGATTATTTGTGTAACCTTAATTCTGGAAAAGTAAGGATGTTGTGTAAAATGTAAATAAATTAATTTCTGATTTGCAAATCTCATAAACCCATAATTTTATTCACAGTGGAAAAAATATCAAATGTTTAAACTAACTAACTAACTAGTCATTGTTTGGAAAAAAGGGTCATTTTTATTTTAATGACAGTTTGTGTTTCTTTTCTATATCCTTGATGTCATTATGTTTGCTAACTAGCTGGTAACTACACTGTACTAGTTGCACATTTGGTTGCATAGTAACACGTTTGCCTAACTAACTGGAGCAGAAGTCCTACTAGTCTGCCAAAAGGCTGCACTAGTAGCTCAAAAATTCCAACTAGTTAGTTTTTTCATGTGTTAGTCAAGTATTAGACCAAACTAGTTGTCAACTGTGCCAAACAAGTTAACTAGCAAGCACCAAAACTCATTACATGTTAACGAGTGAATACAACTTATGTCCACTAGTTGACTAGTCATGTTTGAATTTGTTGCCTTGACCTATTTTTGTCTTAACTAATAAACTAGTTATTATTTTAGGCACACTAGTTGCCATTTTATAGCTGCACTAGTTACCAACTAAGGCAAAAAGTATCAGACTAGTGAGCATTTTAGTGTTTTCTAGTCAACTGGTGGCTAGTTAACATGTAATGGTTAACTATTTAAGACTTTTTTTGGGGGGGGGGTTCTAGGCTAGTTAGTATTTTAGTGTTTACTGGTCAATTAAATTTAAATTAGATTTTGCACTAGCTAACTTTGACAATCACTAGTCAACTAGTAGATATAATTTGAGTTGACTAGTACTTTAACGTTACCAGGTAAGCATCAAAACCCCATTGTACAGGTTTTTAGTATTTACTAGTCTACTAGTTGAATTTCTAGGATGCACTAGTTGACTACTGCACACATTTGGTAGCCACTAGTCAACTAGTGGGCATAATTTATGATTACTAGTTACCATGTGAATGTTAACTAGTTAACATGTGAATGTATGAATAAGTGTGTTTGTGTTTACTAGGCAACTAGTTAATTTTTTAGATTGCACTAGTCAACTTTGACAGTACCATGTTAACTATTAGACAATTTAAGTTGACTAGTTAACATGTGAGAGTTAACTAGCTGGTTAACTTGTCAGGGTTTTAGTGTTTACAGTTGACTAGTTAAATGTTTAGGTCGCACTGGACAAGTAGGGCACATATTTGACTACTAAGCTAGTGGACATCATTTCTATTGACTAGTTAACATCTAAAGCTTATTGATGCTTACTAGTTAACTTGTACAACAGAGTTGATGACTAGTCTAGTGGTCTACTTGTGCATTAAAAAGCCAACTAATAGGAACTTTGGTTGACTAGTATAACTTCTGCTCTAACGAGTTGGGCAAAAGGGCTACTAGTTGGCTAAAAAGTATTACTAAATAAAAGGGTTTTTGAACTAGTGCACCAAGATGTTGAACAGGTGCGACCAAATGTGCAACTAGTAAAGTAGCCACAAACTAGTGGGTGAAAATGAGGCTTGATATCAATTATATGGAATAAATGCAGAAATGGCTTGCCATAGCTCTGTTCCAAACATGACAAACTCAGTTCCCACCTGCAGAAAAGCTTCATTAAAAACACCTGGAGGTGTGAAAAGAAGGCAGACTTGTGTTTGAGAAAATGTTCCCACTTCTTGTCATTTGTTACACATTTCCCTGACGATTGGTTCAGTTTCAAATTCACCTCAACGCAACTTAAAGTTTACTTCCTAAAATGGTGTCCCATTTAGCGTAAAGCCAATAAAGCAGGATGTCCGGTTGGACTCATCTGTTCGGTACATTAGGTGCACTGAGTGTTCACTGGGACTTATTTCAGTTTTCACACATCTGGAGCAACTTGGGGTTCAGAGTCCAGTTGCACGAAGTTCCTGTCATCTCTGGTTGTGTAGCTGTTATCAGCCAAACCAAACCAGATACTCAGAGAATCTGATACTGAGGCAGAACTCTGCAGGAAACCCCCGAACTTTCCACAATGAAACCTAAACTTATTCACACCACAAAGATGGAATTAGATCTTACTTCAATAGGAACAATAAAAAAAAAGCTTCCTATTGTTTTGTTTTTTTTAAATGAGTGGAAAAAAGAAAGATGTTTTTGTAAAATATCACCTTGTATGACTTTGTTTTTAAACAACCAAATTTATCACCATAATTATTAAAGCCATGTGGTCATAAATGTATTTTGTTTACCTGAATTTGGTGCTATATTTAAGCAGATACTGCACTGTTTTTATTCCTCTACAGTGAGTTGTGTGTATAACTTAACTGTCTACAGTACTGTCATTAAATATAACTTGTTTTTTTGTGTGTATGTTTAGTTTCCGCTGCTCGACCTCACCAGGGTGTGTTGCAGGAGTGTGTCAATGTGAGGTAGCGGGCCCCCAGATGGTACATGGTGCGCAGGGTCCCCAGGCTGCTGTCGATGGAGTGACCCCCCTCCACCCCGATCAGGCTGGCCGTCCTGTTCGACTCAAAGGCATCGATGATGTCTGTGCAGGGATAACGGCGTCAGGGCGGGAAAATACGAACACGACCGTTTGACTGTAGGAAACACCTCACCCTGGGTGCTGGTGGCGAACATGAAGGATTCTGGGTATTTCTGGCACATCCTGTGGATCACATCTATCTGCTCCAGTGTTTGTCTGACGGCGTCTTTGTACTGAGAGGCACAGGGAACGTAGGCTGACCAGAACTGAGAGGAGAACAGGTGATGATGACAAAAAAATAAAAATCACTCCAACTTTGTGTTTCCAGACAAACAAAGCAGGAACAAAACACAGAGAAAGTCTGAAGACCTCCTAAAGGTTCTCAATTTGTGGATTTATTATTGTTGTGCATCTTTGGTCTGTATGCATCTTAACACAGTCAAAAATCAAAATGAGCAACAAAAACCGATGTATTATTTAGTCCCTCATTACGATATGATAAGATTCAGTGTTTTTATTTAACACAGGGAAATTCAATGCAAAACATCATAAGAAAGCAAAAAAACAAGTCAATTATTTAACTAGTCCCTGAATGATTTGCTGCAGAGGCTGAAACTGAGTTGTTAAAGCTAAAAGTAGCAAAATGGCAGCTAAAAACCAAATAAGAAAGCAAAAATAGGGCAAGTATGCCAAACTAGATGTTTTTAAAGAAAAAAATATTTGTAACTAAAAGGGAAATATTTTGAAATTTATAAAGATTACAAAAAAATAAAAGTTAACGCCGATCTTCTGAATGAGCTGAATGTTTTGAAACAGACATAAAACTGAATATTGAAGCAGCGTTTGCACAATAAGAAACGATACACAAAATAAAGCTTACTGCAAAAATAAAAACTAAAAAGCTGCCAGAAAATAGATGTGTTTAATACTCTTTCAGTAACTCTGCAGTAAGCAGCAAAATGCATTTTCAATTTTAAAATACTGAAACATAAGTTAACCTTTTCTTTCTGGAGTTTTAGTTGAACCACATGATCAGGGTGAAGCACACTTTCAGTGTTTGTTGCTGTTTTTACGGGCACTGCTGCAGTTCTCTTAAAAGCAATATTCCTGGAGTAACAGCAGAAGAAGAGTCATACGCTAAATAAACGAGTCGACAGGAAGCTTAACAAACTGAACTACATTTTTTCCAACTTGTTATGCTTGTTTTGTTCTTTTTATTAGAAACACCAAATGTGGACCAGGGAGCAAAAGCCACTCCTGCCGTAAACCTTTGCAGCCACCCAAACCTCCACCCCTCACAGTTCCCCAACCTTTTTAATGCGTGGTATAAATCTAATATCAGAAGAGTTATTCATAATTGTCATATTCCTGTAATGACCAAAAATGACAACATAACAAAACTCTGCTTTTGATTCGGGTCCCTCCTGGAGGCTCCCACTGATCTCTGAAGCTCCTTCAGTAAAATGATCTCAGCTGGAAGACTTTCTGATTGTTTCCGATGTTTTAGTCAGAACATACCTGAGCTCCAAGTTGTCCTTTCTTGATCTTTTCGATGTTGGTGTGAGTTGTTGACAGCGTTGTCAGATTCACTTTGTTGAGCTGATTGTCGAATTGCTTTCGAAGCTGCCACGGCAGGTCATTATGACTGAAACAAAAAAGGAAAATATATCAGAAAACAGAGATTACAATCTTTAAGCTCACAGATTTGACGAATTTAATAAAACACTGACTTTGATTGGCTTCTTGATGTGAAACGTTTACTGCTTTTATTGCTAACAAAGCAAACAGTAAATAACAAGCAAAGTTAGTTTTATTAAAAAGGAAAACTTGCCCATCGATGAGCGGCGTCTCAGACATCAGCCTCTGAGCTCTGATGAAGTTCTGATCCTCGGCTCTGGTGACGGCACAAGAACCGAACCACAGCCCCAAACATGAAACCAAGACAAACTTCATCAACATTTTCCTAAACTCAGAATAACTTCGAACAGAAAATCTGAATTTATTGTTTCACAAATGCAGCGTCTCCTCTTCGGTCTGGGCTCGGTTTGTCATGAACGTGACAGATGCAGCCCAGCGGTTTAAAGATTTTTACGACACCTTGTCAGACTATCTTTGTTAATTTATAACTTGCATCTAATGTTCACACAGACTGCTTTGGACAAAGATATACCTGAGTGTTTGTTGTCACTCCAGTGAATGTAAAAACATGTAAAAGATCTTCAGAACTCAGACTAAACAAAGAAAATCATTAAACAGTTTAACAGGATTCTAAGTGGGAAAAAAAACTCATTATGCAAATTTATTTTTTATGTGGGAATGACAATTCCTTTAAAACTTATACAAAGAGGTAATATTTGCTATGCAATCTGAAATTAGGAATCAGAAAAAATACTTTTTTTTCTTTGTGCAGTAAAAATAATATATCTGATGATGAAAACCTTTAATGATTAAATCATCTTTTAGTCCAATATGATGATCGTTTCTGTGCAGACAGCTGAAAAACAACTACAAACTAGAAAAATTAGCATTTTCTGGAAACATTACAGTGTGAATGCTGAGCGACTTTGCTGAGATTTGTTAAAAATGCTGAAACTGAATTATTAAAGTTAAAACAAGCAGAACAGGAGCTAAAATGAGCAAATGGTAGCTAAAAGATCAAATTAAAGCAGCAAAACTCGATCTAAAAGCTAAAAAAGGAACTGAACAGTTGCTAAAAAGTAACAAAAAGCAGCTAAAAGATGAAAGTAGCAACGCCGTAGCTAAAAGCTTAAATTACCTGAATGGTAGCTAAAAGTAAGCTAATTGCAATAAGTGGCAGAATGATAGCTAAAAGCTAAAAGTAGCTAAAAGAACACTGATAGATGTTCATACTACATGAAATATTTGTTCATTCCTATACAGATAACAGTGAGGGGAGTTGTTAGACGCCCATTTGAGCCGTTCTAGCTCCATTTCCTGATTCTGATTTAATCCTGAACACTCATTTTGTCTTTTCTCGTGAAGACAGACGCTCAGAGGGACAGAACAACGAGCTGCAGAGCAGAGATCAGGAGCAGCACGTTTAAAAAAAACACTCAGAGAGGACATGGCCAGGTTGGATGTCACCGAGGTTTTTCACGGCATTTTGTTTCCAGGACACCTGCACACACAGGATTCTTTACAACGAGCTCTCGAATTCCCGTTTCAAGACACGGACATCTTGATTGTGTCCTACCCAAAGTCAGGTAAGAGGAGACATTTAATGCAGCCGTTCACTTTATGAACGGTGAGCTACAGTCAGGGGATGAATTGTACAAAACCTGTTTCCAAAAGAGTTGGAAAAATCTTCTTACGCAACGAAACCTAATCTCCTAATTTGGCTTTATTTAAAATAAATCTGTATGAAGAAAATGACTTTAGTACTGTCATTGTCCATCTTTGTTGTAGTAAAAATACTAAAAAAAAGAAAATTTGACTTCAGAAACTTCCTGACCAACAAGTGGAAGAGGCACATTTTTAAACTCATTACATTAAACTGTAATCTACACTTTTTAATTGCTGAGATTTAAACATTTCAAACAAGAATTAATCTAATTTATTTAACAATTTTACAAAAAAAATAAAAAAGATCTGAGTTCTGTCTTGCGTGTTGTAGGATTTCAGCTGAAATGGAAAATTTTAATGATGTTCTGTTTTTGTGAAATGTATGACAATAGTTATAGTGTGATGAAGTTATTTTTCTTTTTGATTTATAACAGAGTTTGACATGTTTTTCTCATCTTTGTGCTATGTGGGAACTGAAATGACTCAGTTCTTCCCTCTTCTCTTCCACCAGGCCTTGACTGTTCGATTCTCTTCATGAGAAGTGAAACTGCTGAGTAACGATGTAAATGTATGACTGAAAACGATGTAATGAAGCCTCCTTATAAAAGTCTGTTGTTTTTTCAGTGGGTGGGGTCTCCAAACGCCTAATTCTATTTTCAAAGACAAAGATCGATCTTTCTCCTGATTCTCTGATTCTCTCACTATTTGTTCATTACTTTTTGCTGCTACACACTTCATGGTTGTCTGATTCAGATCTTGATACAATTTGTGCAGAATGAGGTTTGACCTTTTTAAATTTAAAAATATAGAAGTTTTAATCTCAGACTTTGTGTTGGAGATGATGCCAAGCTGCCACCACACCAATTTTAGCTCAAGTTTTAGCTTTTAGTGGCCGTTTTTGTGTTCCCTGAGGTCAGTTGGCGGTGGCTGTCATCTCAGATTGGATTGTCTCCAAAAGTTAATTTGCAGAGCCACAAGTTTATTAAAATCTGTTCCAAATATATTTTAATAACAGACAGACAAAGTTGACTTCAACAGTTAAATGCATGGTTTTAAAAACAGACGCATCAGTCGAGGATGATGCTCAGCTATTTAATCTGAAGTGTTTTAAAAATGGCTGCTTCAGAAGCAAAAAGGTTTCTGAGGCTTTCATGTCAGGTGTGTTCTGTACCGCCTCTGTATCCAACCTAAAGTCCTATGTCCCTGTTCTCGGGTCATGTTTGTCCTTTTTTTTCATTTCTCTCAACAGGCACCACATGGATGCAGGAAATTGTTACTCTCATTTCCAGCAGAGGTGACCCCCACTTGTCCCACACTGTCCCGAACTGGACCCGAGCCCCCTGGTTGGAGCAATATTACTGCGCAGATTTCCTGAAGGCCTCGTCCTCCGGGCCTCGAGTCCTCACCTCACACCTGCCTCATCACCTGCTGGGCCCTGCCCTCCAGGCTTCCAACGCCAGGGTGAGATTAGTCTTTAACCCTCCGGTTTAAAAACTGAAGCCTTGTGGGTCATTTTGACCTGGGAGGGTTAATCTTTTGTAAATTTAAAATTACCATACCTACTTTTACAAACTTTTTGTTCTCTGCTTCTGTTTGAGAACGCAGTCATTCCAGGAGATTAAAGTGTTTAAGAGTCCTCCCTGCAAAAAGACAAAACACTTGAATTAATCCAGTTTTCTGCTTTTTTCATAGATAAACTGTTACTTTGAGGTGTTAAACATACTTTATATCAAATATTGTACAGGATAGCATCTGGCAGCTCAACAAATGGTCCAATGAGACCCAAATTAAAATGACACCACAGACAAAAGTTGGTGTTTTGTAAATAAAATTTTAGAGCATGTGATGCAACATATTAAGGTAAAAAAGAAACCAAGGGAATTTCTCAACTGTGTTAAATATTTTTTTCCTGAATATATTTATTTTTCCTATTAAAATGTATATTATATTAAGTTTCTCCCCTCCTACTAGCTCCAGATTTTACCATTTAATCTCCGACTTCTTTACTCTTAGCTACATGAAGAGGTTCTTTAAAGTGATGTGTTCCCAAATTACTAACAGTCTGATCATGAACTTGGAGGGATTTCTGGAACTTAAAACGTGAGAATAAAAAACCCAAACAAGCTGCTGAGGCAAAATTCAGGGAGGAAACAACAGCTAAACTAAAAACCAGTTAATACAAACGTTACAGCACTCAGCTGAAAGGGACACAAAATTATATGTTGAGAAGAAAAACAAATGTTTAATTACTGATTGTAAGTGAAAACAGGTGTGCTAATTGGTAACTCAAGGCAGGTGAGATGAGTGGCTGAAATAAGGAAAATCAATCAAAAACACGAAAGAAATATTTTCCTTATAAAGTTAAATATTTTCACAAATATCTACTTATGTTTATGTATTTTTAAATTGTTGCATTTTATATTTACACCTAAAATTAAAGTGGATGATATCTCTAAACTTTGGTAATGGAGCAACAATAACTGGTTTAATAAGACGGTGAAATAACCAGGCATTAAACTCCACAGGTGTTAAAGTTTGTTTCATGAATATAAAACCTTCAAAATCTTTACCAACTTTAAACCTCTGCGTATTTGTTTTATGTGCTGATAACGCTGCTGCTTGTTTTCCTGCAGGTCATCTATGTGAGCAGAAACCCAAAAGATGTTCTGGTATCGTTTTATCACTTTCACAAAATGGCCAACTTCCTCCCTGAAGCTGGCTCCTTTCCGGAGTTTTTAGATAAATTCCTGGAGAGCAAATGTGAGCTGACCCAGTTTTTTTTTTTTTAGTTTTTCCTGTCCTTGTGCTGCCAAACGCTGAAATCTGATTAAACTTTTCACACATCTTCTCCTCAGTGCACTACGGCTCCTGGTTTGACCACATTAAAGGCTGGACCAATCAGGCAGCAGCTCTCAATCTGCTTCATGTCACTTATGAGGAGATGTCAATGGTAAAGATATGTCATCTTCATGATTTATCCTTTCTCCGCCTCTGTGGTGTCAGATTACACACATTCTGTTCGAATCCATCCAGAAAACCCAAGGTGAAATTATAAAAAATAAAAGCTCGAGTTGTCTGAAAATTGAATTTTGACCAGTGAACTTGTGTTTTTAGGACCTACGAGGGACCCTAGACAGGGTGAGTTCTTTCCTGCAGCGCCCTCTGCTGGAGGATGAGCTCAATAACTGTGTGAAACACTGCAGCTTCAGCAGCATGAAGGACAACAAGATGATCAACTACAGCCTTGTTCCTGGTGAGATAATGGATCACAGCAAAGGCTCCTTCATGAGGACAGGTAGGCTCTCATCAGTTTACTCTGCTTTATGGGGATTTTCCACTCCTGGTCGTGGGGTAATAAAAACAGTTGTTGCTAAAAACCGTTTAAATTAAGAAACCAGTCATAAACTACAATTACAAATAAATCCCTTATGGAGAGACTGGTATATGGTTTTCCCACTGGGAGAATTGGTACAGAAGGACCTTTTTGTGCATAAATCACTTTTTTGTTGTTGCTGTTGTCATCTTGTCTTTCTGCTGTACAGGTCAGATTGGTGACTGGAAAAACATGTTCACAAAGGAGCAGAATCAACGTTTTGACAGTGTGTTCAACTCTAAGATGCATGACTGCACCTTGGAGTTTGTGTGGGAGGAGGAGGAGGAAAAAGGAGAGTCACGCTGAAGAAAACAACTAAACTATGAAAAGGGCTATGTGACTTTAGAAGTGGATGACAATTTTAGATTTTAAATCTCGCTAATCTTTGATGAATTCCCGACTTATTAAGGATGATAAGGTGTAATTTCCATGTTTATGTGGCTGTCACTAATGCACTTCTGTATGTGACGTATATAAAGATGGTTTCAGTGTGGGGTGTTGTTTTTAATGATCAAATGATGATTTTTTTTTGTTTATCACAAGTACGACTTCACAGTTTCTGTGAAACAAAATGCAGGAAGTAAAGAAACTGAGTCTTGTCGGAACAGAGGAATGAAGGACAGGTTAAAGGTTTTTAATTCCAGAGGGCTGAGCTGTCTTTTAGCATCCTGTCACTTCACACTCAAAGAAAAGTGTTGCTTCGCCTCTGGTTGCCAAGCACAGAAGACCTTTGATTTAATCTCACAGAGTATTTCTGTAAATTAGTGACCATATTGTAGTGTACATAACATAATGTGCTCTGTGTCTGCAAGAATAAAGTCTAATAAGTAGAAGGAAAGACACGGTTTGTCCTGCTGCAGAATTAATTTGGGACCATTTTGAACCAGAATTGTACCTGGTTACCTAATAAATATCTGCTTGTGCTTCTCAGCATTGAGGTCCCCATTAATCCTGACAATTTTCTCAATTTCATTTGCAGAAATGCAGCTCCAAATCCTCTGTCAGGCTCCACTCTTGCCTGCAGACTTGTATTATATTGCACAGCTCTCCAGTCCTTCTGCTGCAGCCATATATTTCAGATTTTAACTCATCAGCCCAGAGAGCCTAATGACACTTTTCTGCAGTCCTGTTCTTATGTCTGCATGCATAACAGAGTCCCCTGGCCTTGTTTCCATGTTGAAGTTTGGGTAATTATACACCTGACTATAAATCTACAAAATCTTTGATGTTGTGCAAATTTACCTGGTGTTTTTAAGGAAGGCGCTTCAGTAGAAGAAAATCTGATTTATAAACTTCAGTTGGGACAATTACACCAAATAATGTCCTTGGAGTGGCAAGAATCACTGACCCACCAGTCCATTCTGTGAGTTGTTTGGGTCAGGACCGCTGGGAAACCTGGAAAATACTCCACAGAACTAAAAGAGAACAAAAAAATCACAAAAATCAAAAAATATTTTAAACAAATTTCTTCAGTCATGCAAAAATGTTTCACCTGATTCAAATACAAACACTGACAGAATTTCCTTTTTGTCAGGATAAAACTGATAAACACCAGGGAGAGAAAATGTGACTGACATACAGAATGTTTTAATATCTGAATCTCATCACGTTCTGTTTCCTGATGATCGCTTTAATATTTAAAGGGAAGCGTTAATCCTGACCTGGCAATGACATAAATTATGCAGAAAGCCCACCTAGAACTAACAAGACGGTAAAGTTAAACGCTTTAGCAAGCAGTGAAAACGGTTATACCGTTTCTGTATTATTGCTTTTTTAAAAAGCTTTGCATGTGTTAATTAAGTCAAATACTAAAGGTACTGAAGGATACACTCAAAAAGGTGAAAATTGGCTGGTGTTAGAATTACACAACTATTTTATCTTGAATTCGAAGCTTTTAGTTCATTTTTAAAAAGTCAGAATGGTTGTTTTATCAAACTAAAGCTACTAAAACAACTAAATACTGCTAATTAAGTCCAGCTTTACCACTTTACTTAAAACCTACTTCTTTTACTGAATAAAGCTGGTTTTAAGTGCTTTTTGTACGTAAACATCTGCAGTTTTTTTGAGGCCAGCAAACCACAAACATTTTGAGTTATTTTGCTCTGTGCGCTTTTCAAAATTCTTTTAAATTTATTGTCATCCATGCAATACATTCTAAGCACTGGAAAAATGAGATTTACTGAACTTCGTTATGTCCGCTAGTTCCACTAAACTTGTTCAAATGTAAAAAGTGATCGAACTATTACTAAATAGTTCACAGATGGAAATGGATTTAAAAGATTTGAGTCACCCAAAAGCACAAGGAGTGAAATAGATAAAAGTTCATTAAAAAATATCAACCTTTGGCCTCAAAAGTAGTGTAAGAATCAAAAGCACCTGAGGACAGTCTTTGTTTAATTGAGGGAACTAAATATTTTAGAAAAGTGGCTAAAATCAATTTAATTAGAAGTATTTACTTTAATTGCTCATGTTGTAGCTTTAAGTGTTTAGTTTAAATGAATACAGAACACTTTTGATTTAATATCTGGAAAGACAAAAGCAAACTAAAATTCAGAATCTGTGATTGTAACAATAATTACATCCCAGAGTTCAACAGCTTCTTCTTTTTAATATCGACAGCTTAGAGAGTCTCCTGTGATCTTATCCATGTCTTCTTGAAACAGTTGCATCAGTTTATTGGGGTTGGAGACATCCATTTATCCTCTAAGGTTCTGTTTTAATTGGGCTGTGCCTGAGTCACTGCAACACTCCAATTCTTTGCTTTTTAATTTGCTCCGTTGCAGCTTTAATAACGGTTGTTGGTGGATGAGGACCCTTCAGTGAGTGTTTAATAGCTAACAAAAAACAGAACTAATACGGAGGTCCAGGACTTACATGTGTTTGAGGATCTGGCAGCTGACTGTGAGAAACCAAGATGATAAATACAGACTGGGAGGGGTGAGAAGCAGGTGAGAAGCTACTGATGAACAGGTGAACCGAGTTAAGTAATCAGGGAAACTCTGGCTGAGAGACTAGGAAGCACTAAACCAGTGATCTTCAATCCTGGTCCTCAAGGGCCACCATCCTGCAGGTTTTACTTGTTTCTCTGCTCCAACACACCTGATTTGAATCAATGGGTGATTAACAGGCTTCTGCAGAACATGAAGAGGTGATTTAACCACTGAATCAGGTGTGTTGGAGCAGAGAAACAAGGAAAACATGCAGGATGGTGGCTCTCCAGGACCAGGATTGGACACCACTGCACTAAACAGAACTTAACTGTAAATGCAACAGAACACTCAAATACAAATAATAAAAAACCTAAACAAGAAAACCAAAATAAGACACCCCTCAAACTGTGACAGGGATCACTGTTCTGAGCAAATTTCAGTCAAATCAGACATCTGTCTTCACATTTGACTCCAAAGGTCCACTTCTACTGTGTTTAATCGTTGATGTGAAGTTTTTGTGCTGATATGCTGGGTTTTATTTTTACCTACATGGCGTTTTAATTTGCTCCTGAACGTCTGAAAGGACATTGTTCGAGAAGTGTTGTGGTTTCTTTTTAGTTCGGAAAGTTTCCCGTGGCAACTCTTCTTCTCTTTTTCTGGTCATACTGTCACAATCCTAACTTGCTAATCAAAACCAGGTGAGTCTGAGGTGCAGGACTTGGCTTTTTGTTCAGTTTCTGAGAGCATTCCACAGTATGACTTCTTACACAATTTCTCTGGTAAACCTGCTGGGACGTCCAGTCGTGAGAAGACCGGCAGCTGTTTCTAATGTTTTCTAGTTATGGTGACTGGCTCCAATTTGTTTGGAAATGACTCTGTAACCTTTTTCAACAGGTAACAAGATTTGCCTCTTGGAGATGTTCCTGAATGTTCCATATCAGCAAAGTTACCTGCTCACATTTAGTGGTGATCACTTTTACACTTACGTTTTCTGCCTTTTTGGTAAATATACAGACATGTTACACACTGCAGGTCGTCTGAGACAGTAACTAAAATCAATGTATTTTAACACACGCTCCTCTTTGGGGGATAAAGAAGTTACTGCAGAACGACGCTGCTCGTGTTGTGACCTCAGTCGGGGCTTTAAAGAAGTGATGGAGCCGCAGAGAGAACGCTCTGAGTTGGGTAAGAGTAATGGTCTTTGACAGGGTTATTAATATTTTAGATGCAACAGAAGAGAACGTCCTCCACTGGATCTGCTAAAAAACACACGTCTACAAATTATACTTCAGGTAAAAAAGGTCAAAACACTAAATGATCCTGGATTCACTTCACCCCACAGCTTAATAATTGGCCTTTTTTATGTCCTCTCCTTATTTTAAGGTTGGAAATTTGTCACAAAAGTAAGATCATGAGGCACCTTACATACAATCTAAAAATATATATTTAACAGATAAATTAGAAAAGATGTAAAGATGCAAATATGCACTGTTGCCTCATTGTCAAGTATAACTTTTTAAAGAAATAAATTAAAAAACTTGGTGTTTTCAGGATAACAGCTACTATAGGCTGAACAGCATTAATAATAAAAGATACAATTCTATAGCTTTCATGCTTGTGGAGCTATTTTTATGTTAACTCCTCCTTAAATTTATGTTATGGATCTCACAGTAGTTATGACAAACTGATGTGCTGCTTTTAATGACATTAACCTTGAATTAACCCCAGCTGCTGCTGTAAATGATCAAAAAAGATCAGTTTCATCCTCACAGCTAACGAAGAAAAGCTCAGTCAACGTGAGCTGACAGGATGTGATGTGAGACCAAGGTTATATCTAAACACAACACCTACACCATCACATTTTAAGCTCATGAAGTTATGTTGATTTAAAATAGTTAAACTGTTTGCATCTTTTGACAGTTTGCAGCAGTAGTAGATGTGAATGATGCATTCAGGAGCAAAGGTTCAAAACAAAGGTGGGCCCCGAACACCTGGATTTATAAAAAAACATCCTGATGTTCACCTAAATTACAATTATAGTATAGGAAACAGAACGTAGAACTAACCGTTCATAAATGATTATGTTCTTTCTTTCCATACTGACATCATATTTTGACCTTTTGCAAAATTGATCAGTATACAGTTTGCAAAAGCAAAATGAAACCAGGAGTTTCTAAAAGATTTAGTCCAATTTATAGATAGATAGATAAAAACTAAGTGGCACTAAAGAATGAAATAAATCACTGGAAGTGATCAGATGTAGAAAAATGGTTCCACTTCACTGCCTGCATAACTTAAACAGAAGAAATGCACTGAGAGCTGAACTATTTAAGAGGAAGATGCAGCGTTTGTTAATGGAGGTAAAAGTTGTCTCTGTCTGCATACCAACGTGGAAGCACGACTTCCCCACAGGTAAAAAAATGTTAAAATTATAATTCGGAGCTAAAAAGTCTGAACAGTTTGTAGTGAAGGGGAAATTATTTCCCACGTGATTTAAAGTTACGCCATAACACATTCAGCTGAAACTCAGTGAACCATAAACTTTGAAAATAATTTATCAGAAAACAAATTTTTAAAATTCTTCCTTTGGATCCCAGACTCTTAAGTCACACTGGATGTCAAACAGATGAAACAGAGATTATTCTGATTATTTAAAGGATCATGGTCAGGCTTATTGTACTTTGTTTTATTTTGTGCAGCCTGAGACAAAGATATGAACTGATATAAAAATCAGATTTTTTTTAATAATTATTGAAGAAATTTCTCATTAGTGCTTTATTTATTTTTTTTAGAGATCTAATAATCTTTTAGTTATCTTGCCAGAACATCTTTAAAAAACTCCCTTTGAGAAGTTTAAACAGCTAAAGGAAATCATAACTGAGGTAGGATGAAGAAATGCAGGAATCAATAATCTGATTTCCTGCAGGGAAACGAGATAATTTATTTGAGCAACAGTTAAATGAGTTTTAAACGAGCTGCAGTTCCCTTTGCGCTCTAATTTTTCCGTAATGAACTGATTAAACATCTCACACGTTTGAGGTGTCAGTGATAAAAACATCTGCCTCAACATGCCCTAAGCTTGCTTTTCCTCACATAACCCTGATAAGAACGAAACACCCAGAGGAATAGAAAGAGTCGTCTCTTTGATTTTTCTTTCCCTCTTATCTTCTGCAGTCGTGTTGGATCGACTGGACGGACAGCTGTCAGCATCACACCTCTCCGGGTTTTTGTTGTTGAGACACTTCATTATTGATGGCAGAGTGGACACACCTGCCAGGCCAAAAAAATATCTTTGAAGTTATGTTCCTGAAGGCAACGCTTGACTTGTGCAATCCCCATTTTAGTTTATTGTTAATGTTTGCTGTCAGGCTTTGGACTGCACATGATGAAATGCTCCGACGCTTTCAAGTTGTCTTTTGAAAGTTAAATGTGGATCAGTGAAGCGTCCCGTGTGAACACAGATCCTCTTAAGTAACACCGTTTTTTTTTTTCTTGACAACAAATCATTTCATGTCAGTGTCTTTAAAAATGTACCACGAATAAAAAAAGCTTTTCAAATGTCAGAATAAGACAGTTGTGCTTGTCAAACGAGGCAGGTTGACATAAAAACCTCCAGATCAACAAAAGATCAGCTGTTTCAGTCACCGTGGACATTTTTATCCCTTGGTTTGCAAGCGCAAACAATGTTCCACATCTTTTGGACTCCAAAAGTTCGCTTCAGTAAATACTCTTGGAGTTTCATTGAAATCTGTCCAGAGGTTCCTGAGGTATTATGCTAACAGACGAACAAACATGGCTTCATGGTGGTGGTCAATAATTAGGGCGACAAGAAAGAAAATGACAAATGAGTAACAGCTGTGAGGAATGTCAAAGTGGAAACCAAACAAAGAGGAACTGGGTTTTCAAAATAAAACAGGAAATACAATATAAAGAAACTGAAGCAGAAACCTTTCGGACACGACTGAGACGGCAACAGATCCTGTATAGGTGTAGACAGTTTACTATTTCTACTTACAAAAGGAGTCGTAACTTCATAACCGAGGAACATGAGATATACTTTGTTTTGTATTGTTACTAGAAATGATTCATGAAGTATAATTTCACCCATCACATTTAATCAACAGTAGAACAGCAGTTGTTGATTTATGGCTGATTACTGACACAATAAACTGCAATGATTTCTGTTTTCAAACATCTAACAGAACAGAAGAGCTTGGAGCTCTACTGCTGCCACGAGTACATCTTCGCCATCGCATCAGAGCGCAGAGCAGACGATGTCTCTGTATCCCCCCTAATGACGCTGTGGATCCAAGGCAAGTATGAGGAAATCTTCATATAGACTCCGTATCTGTACCTGCTGCAGGATTTGTCGTATGAAAGGATTCCTGCAGCGTAAACGTCCCCAGTTTGAGCGTCTGTGACAGCCAGAGCGCCGCCGGCGTCACCAAAACAAACGTTCTCCTGGAACTTCGAGGGTCCGGTGCAGAACATGTTGTCATCCACAGCTGGAGTGAGGGAAACACGTTCATATTCTGCTTTACAGTCGGAGCTGTTGACCAGGGGGAGCACAAGGTGTTTGAGCGATGGAGCGGGAGTGAGATGGACCCCCCAGCCCCAGCCAGCGACGACCCCTGAACCAGCCACCATCATGTCCTGGCCTCTCTCTGGCAGCGGGATCGGCGTCACCTTATCGCTCACGATCACGGGCTCTTTAAGTTTGATCAGAGCCAGGTCGTTGTCCCAGTCGGACTGGTTCTGAAAGCCCGGATGGAGAACAATCTGCAGGAGAGGAAGCAAAGTGTCACAATCTTTTAGTTTTCAGCAACCACACAAATGTGATTTCTCTTCCTGAAATAAGCTCCAAACCAATCTCTGTTTTAAGACTTGGAGTAACAACAAATCTTTTTGCTCACCTTCTCTACTTTAACTTCACTGCTGTCGTCAGCTTCTGTCTTGTGTGAGATTCCCACAAAGACTTTAGGGACGACAGGACCTTTTCCCTGAATATCCTTCCGACTCTTCCGTACAAAGAGGTTTCTTCCAGCCGTTAACACCCAGCGATCAGAGATGAGAGCCCCTCCGGCGTAGCCGCCGTCCAGCACACCGTCAGACAGGTAGACCATGACCTGCCAGGGCACCTGAGGGGCCAGGGCACCTGAGGGGCCAGGGTCCCTCCGACCATCCGCCTGGAGCGGAGCGGAGCTAACCTGGAAGCTGGGGGCGGAAGGGCAGAGTTATTACTGGTGTTTTTAATCTTTCTTATTCACACTTAGGAGGCTTCAGTTTGTCTGCTTAGAGCTGATACACACTGATTAACAAGATTCAAGATGGCCACCACAGCCAACTGACACTAGAAAACTCAAAAATCGCTATAACTTGGTCAGTTTTACAGATATCAAGCTGAAGTTTGGTGTGGTAGTAGCTGGGAGTCATTCAGAACACATACTCTGAGCTTCACGTCTCACAATAATCCATGAAATGTCACATGATGTCTTCAGTTTGACCAAAATGGCTACAGCTGTCATGTTTTAACAGAAGACGTTAGTTAAAATGTCTGACAATCCTTTAAAAAATGCTAAGCTTTTAATTAAAATATATTATTTAAATCTTCAGACATACTGCAGTTTCAAACCAGTTATTGTTCTCCAAAAACTGGGGTTTCTATTTTGGTTTCTTTTCATAAACCAGTAAAGAAGAAAGCCACCTAATCTCTGAGGCCACGATGCTTTTGTCCTTTGTGCGACTCAGATAATCAAGTGTGCCTCTTCAAAGTGATGGAAACACATTAATTATTAATTGTTTCTTAATTTAAATGCCTTACAGGATTAATTCACTCAGTGATTTCCAGCGTCTTCCTCAGTTAATATGTTCAACGCAGCAGATTTTGTTTCACAAGCAGGTAAATTATTGAATTAGTTTGTTAGTTTGATGCCCTGTGAGACTGCAAGGATAGAAAATGGATGTTTAATTTAATGTTTTCCTCACTAAAATACGCTGTCACTCAAAAATATTATGTTTAAACTGAGTCCAGAGGGTTTAGTCACATCTTTTTTTCTCTGATCAGCTGTTTTTTTTTTTTTGTTTAAGGTAAATCAGGCAAACAAGTCGTATCCTTTCTGGCTTCAGAGCTAAAATGTCTCATTTTATCTCATCTCCTGCAGGAAAATTGGTTTTATTTCATGCAGAATTCATGAATCTCAATGGAAACTGTTGAGAAGGTGAAGAGCAGATCGGAGAATCTGACGATCCGTCACGTACAAATGCTGCGTTATGGTTCGAATGCAAATGTGTTTTCTACTTAACTGTGTGAGGTCCTGCCGGATGTTTATCATTATCAATGGAAACAAAAGCCTCTTTTATATGAAAGTGCACAGTTAATTTACTGAAGCACACAGCAGCCAGCTCTCCATGACAGCAGAAACAATCACTTTGCTCCAGACTCAATTATCTCAGCAGTTATTGGATGGATTGCCATGAAATACAGTTAACACAATCATTTTGTTTTATGGGCACTTCACGAAGAATAAAGAAGTGCATTTTCATCGAGCACCACCAGAAACTCTAATTTTCATGTTGTTCATTTCCTTTGTTTAGAGCTCAGCCTGAATATCTGTTCATGTCCTCATTAATGAAGGTTTTAAACACGATTTAAATGTTTTTTGCGTTTTTTGTCATATTATTTTGCTTGTTTCTTTAGTCCAGGTTGTAAATTCTGGATTTTGTAAATTTTTTTTTTAATGTACTAAATACATTATTTTAAATAAGTAGAAGGTGTGAAAAACTAGAAGCCAATGTTACTAAATTCTCAACAATTTGAGTTTTATTATTATACAACATAGTTTTATTTAAGACAAATATCAGCTTTGTAGCTTAAACTAGATGATGGCATCATTTATCGTCATGGTGCGTTAACATTAATATATATATATATATATATATATATATATATGTGTGTGTGTTATATTTATGTAAATATATATATTTGTACCTGAAACAGAAGCCTTCATCTTCTGTCCCCCTGCCAGGAAGATCCACACAGCCAAGACGAGAGGCAGAGAAAACCTTTAACAGGAGAAACAAAATCTTAATTATCTGTATTTTTCTGCTTCAAGTCAGACATTAAACTTAATAAAGAATAACACATTGTACAGATAAATAAGAGTTTGATAATTAAAAGTTTGTTTTCAAACTTCAACAAAAAAAACAACAATTTTAAGTTACACAAATGAGTTCAGAAGATTTTAGATTTAGATGGTTTGAATGAACGATTTTAAATCATGAGATTTATTTATGATTTTTATAAACATCAAGTAGTGAGGAGAGCTTTTTCTCTACATGCTGTATGTATCCAGAGAGATTTAAAAATGAATATTTGAGTATTTTATCTTACCACATGCTGACAGTGTTCATGTTCTGCTGTAATCTGTCCTCTTCAAAGTGTCGTGCTCTTTTGCTGCTGTGAATATTTATATCAGCTGGGATTTAAAAAAAACAAAAAAAACAAAACTCTGATCTGGAAAGTTCTGCCTGGAACAAAAAACCCTGATTCTCGAAATAAATAAAAAAAATACACAGAGGGATTGCAAAATCTATTTACAGATGAGGACACTACTCCAAACGTCAAGCTTAAAATACCGAAATGTGCCTCACAGCTCAGGTTTCTCTGATTAATTATTAACTAAAACGAGAAAATAAATCAAGATTAGGAAGAAATAGAAGTAAAACTACAGAGTCCTTGTCATCATTTGGCTCCAGGGTTTTATTTTATGTGTTGATTTCTTCTTTTCAGCATTTCTTTGACCTCTTCGGCTCCGTTGTGTGTGATATTAAATTTGATTGAAATTATCTGCACCATTTGCATCATAGTTTTGCGTCATAGTTCACTAAAAGTAAACACTGCTGGCGGACTCTAATGCTGTTAAATGTGACGGCGTGCATCTTACTGTGGCTTTTACTTGTTATTACAGAAAACAAGGCAAATATTGCCTCATTTGGAAGTAAAAAACACCCTGTTTTTGATTTTTCTGGCAGCAGATATTTAAATCAGATAAGCAAAGCGCTGAGGAAAGTCCAGCATTGCAGCTCTGACTGTTTAATCACCAAAGGTCACAGAAAGATTCAAAAGATCATGAAATTATTTTATTACAGGGCAGCAAATTAACACAAAATGTGAAGTGAAGCATTAAGATCATAACATAGTTTTACACCAGTAATTGTGTTTCTTCTTCACGTGTGTCTATCTTTGTTTTCCTCTTTCTTTTTACACAAAAATAAACTTAGAATGAGCTCACTCTACCAGGCTGTAAAATTTAAATTAACATTTGGTGAATTATTCTTTAAATTAAAGGCCTACCATTTCTTGTTAGAATGCATATCGCCCACCGCTTTTACACTAAAAACAGTTTAAGTTATAGTTTATTTGATCAAACCTTTAAAATTACAAAACCTCATGCAATATTGGGACATCTCGTGAGATCAGGTAGGTCTCAGATAATGTGTTGAGGATGACTCTCAGCTACTACCACACCAAATTTGAGCTTAAAATCTGTAAAATTGACCAAGTTATAGCCATTTTTGTGTTGGCTACTGTCTATTAGCTGTGGCAGCCATCTTGAATCTTGTTGACTCTAAAGGGTAATTAGTTGTAGATGTACATCCAGTAATTGTTTAATAAAAGTTTAACTAAATCCAGCCAGTGGTTTAAGCAGTATTTTGCTAACAAAACAAATTCTTTCACTTTTCAGCAGTGGGCAAAACTGAAAGATAGGCCTCATTTATTTGTATTTAAATTTAAAATACCAATAATTATCCGAACACAAGTTATTCAGAGACTTATCTACAACAGGTAAGATACTGATCGCTCCAAACCTCCCCACAGAACCCCAGTTTAGCAAATTAAATTTATTCTCTTAATGTTGTTGTTGTTTTTTCTACGAGACAGAATTAGTTGAACATCAGATAAACAATAAAAACAGGACAGCTTTTTTATCTTATGGAAATTTGGATTCGTGAGGTTTTTTGTATCATTCTGGTCATAAAATGTAATAAAATTCCATTAAGGAGGCATTTTAGTTAAAATTTTTATGAGGGGAAAATTAGGAACTCTGATTTCCCAGTTCTGATGTTATTCATCGGAATATTTTTTAATGTTCATGCATGAAAACTACTGTAATAAAACACAAATAGTGAACATTATACATACTACTGTAAGTAGTTGAAAGTAGTATTGTAACTATTTATTCTTGACCGCCACAGAAAGGTGACGGCATACAATAATCTAATTTGCCCGAAAAGAAACATTTTAATGAAACACACAGTCAGTAATCATTAGATTTTCATCTACAACTGATTCAATTATGGAGTCAAACCCATTAAAGATGGCTGCCACAACTAGCTGAACTTATAAAATATAGAAATGGCTGTAGCTCAGTCAGTTTTACAGGTATTGAGCTAAGGTTTGGTGTGGTAGCAGCACATGAGATGATTTTAGTGAAAACTGGGCGATATTCGTTCCTTCAAGGAATTTAACTTTATTTTTGTAGGGGAAACTGATCAGACTCAGTACGATTAACCTTGGAGACCCTCTGGGCCACCAGATCTTTAAGTAAACGCTGCCTGTTTTGTTTTATTTATAGGGAGCAGAATCTCTGTGACGCTGTTTGGCTCCAGGCTGTCGGGCCGAGCAGCTGACCATGTGGTACCGTCAGAAGCTGCTCGGCCTCTCCATGCTCTGAACTAAAAGCCAGGTCACGTCTTATCGGAGACCAGAATCAGACAAACAGCGTGACCCTTTTCTCTACAACATGTCTTGTAGTTATTTATCTGGCAGGTTTACAGCAAACCTGGAGGATGGCGTTACGTAATTCAGCACGTGTGCAGCCGTATATTCCCTCCTTCCGTCTTTAGTGTTCATGCAGCTGAGCGCGACTCTAAACTTACGTTTTAATCTCAGGTGTGTTGCTGCCGAATGAGCTGGTCACAAAGACACTCAGAGCTCATAATGTGAATGACTCTCAGCTACTACCACAGCAGGTTTTAGCTCCATATCTGTAAAGTTGATTCAGTTACAGATATTTTTGTGTTGGCTAAGGTTGATTAAGGTGGCAGCCCTTTTGAATTGGATTGACTTTAATAGTTGATCAGTAGATCTACTGCATATCCACAGATTATTTCCTGAGGACGTCATTCAAACCTGTCCAGTGGTTCCTGAGATATTTTGCTAACAGACATATTGTTGCCTCTAAATAGCTCATGGTAAATCTTGTGCAACCTGTTAGCGCTCAGATTAGGTGTTGGGGGTCAGTCTCAGCTGCTACGACGCCAAATTATGATGAATATCTTGTTGCAATTTTTGTGTTTGTTTGTTTTTTTTAAGGTCAGTTGGATGTGGCAGCCATCTTGAATCGGACTGAATCCAAATGTCAGCGTTTCCAATCAAATTCGAGGTCAGGATCTCATGAATCCTGCTGTTTATGTTGGCAGTATGTTATGTTGGAGCTTTTCCCACAGGCAAAGGTCATGTGTAGTGCAGTCACCTCATATTAGTGTAAAATTTCTCTTTGACTTGATTTTTATTTCTCTTTCTCCTTTTCGTTCCCTTGTCTTTTTTATTCAGAATACATACTAATCAGGAAATCTTTTCAACACACGAAGAAGAAAGAAAGGTCTACTGTAAAGACAGAATAAAACTCGAGGACAAAAATCCTGAGAGTTGATGAAAGAGTCAAACGAAGAAAACGAAGCGTGTGTCGATAGTAGGAGCTGCGAAACCCGGCAGATGTTTGCAGAGGCGATGAAGATGAAAGAAGGGAGGGATGGACGTCAGAAACGTGGGAGGAAAGAAAGAGAAAGGAGAGTAAAACGCTACCTTGAAGCTCCAGGGTAAGAGAGTGTGATGAGGAGGAGGAGGAGGAGGAAGAGGGGGGGGGAGCAGAGGCTGGAGCTTCAGCTCTCAGAAGCAGGAGAGGCAGAGGAGGCAGAGGAGGGAGAGGAGGGAGAGGCTGAGTTACAGGGAAGCACAGCTGGAGTGCTTCTCAGGAGGAGGAACGATGAAGAGCACAGCTCCACGTTTTCTTCTGCGCTGAACTGGATTTAAGTTCTTCTCAGGCAACATTTTAAAACTGGATTGTTTTTTTCCTCTTCCTCCAAGGTTCATAAAAGAGGAAAGAAGGTAAGAAGATCCCGTCTGATTTACTGGTTTATGTGTTTGACAGCTGCTTGAGCCTGAGCTTCATGCATTTATTCAAAACTTTGTGTTAGTGTTGTGTGTTTTTATGTTTTTATTTTAAATTTTTGCACAAATGGTAGCAAAAAACCATTTGAGCATTAATGCTCCTGAAAGATAATATCGTGCTATAAGTGACCAAATACTGTAAATATTTGAATTTATTGGGATTTGTAGCTAAAATATTAGATTTAAACTGACACGCTCGGTGTTCCTAATGATTTAATATAATTTAGCTGCATTCTAGTTCCTAAAGTAGCAGGTAAAAAAGAACATTTTGTTATTGCTTTCTCAAAAAATGTTCACAAACCAAAAGAATTCTGTGAACTTTAGATCTGTTGTTGTTGCTCTGCTGAATATGTGATTTATAATTGCTAAAAAAGACTATTTTTTTAATTTATTCAATTTATTTATTTGCACAACACTAAATGTGTGTCTTTTCAAATATCTATAAAACCATTAAAACACCATTAATGACATTTAAACAAACAACTTCAAATAATGAAAAAAAAAAAAAACAGAAAAAAATCATTTTCTGTAAAAAAGAAGCCAAAACTAAACTGTCAATTTGAAAAAAGCAGAAGCTATAATTAGAAAAACTGTAGCTGAAAGCTAAAATTAGCTAAGCTGTAGCTAAAAGCTAAAGCCAGTAAAATTATAATTAAATGGTAAAACCAGATAATCAGTAGCTGTGGCCAAAACTTAAAATTAGCACAGTAGCTAACAGCTAAAATTAGCAGAATTGTAGCTAAAAGCTAAACTAGCATAACAAGAGGCAAAAGCTAAAATTAGTAAAACAGTAGCTAAAGCCTAAAATTTGTCAAACTAATCATAAAATATAAAATTAGCTACAAAACATAGTTAAAAGTTAACTTGTGATCTCCCTCCATTTTAATGAAACCAAAAAAGTTAAATAAAATGAATCATTTAAAAAAGTATAAACATTTTGATCCCTGAATGGGTGGAACTACTGAAAGTTTACCGAAGTATTTACCAAAAACCAAAAACTGCATAAAGGAAACTATAAAGAGGTGCCTAACAGGATTAATGCTGACTCAGCTTTTACACAAATTTATTTAATAATTAAAACTGAAAACATCTCTGTCAAGTCTTCTTTGCTTCAGAGAGAAGGTAAGTTTCATTCAGGACTGTAGGAGTTAAAAGCGCCGGAGATGTTGAAGCGTTGGGTGGATGTTTCAGTCTGTTCTTAGAGCAGCGATGCAGGCGTGACGTCCAACATCAGATTAAAACAAACGAGGCGTCAGTGAAAGGAAGACCAGAAAACGTTTATTTTTAAACACATAATTCGCTCGTGACGTTTCAGCAGTCAGTTCAGCTATAATCTGTTGAGTTTAACTCCAGCAGGTTTAATTTATGATCATTTTGTGTGTTTATTCGTTTAAATAACTTGCAGTAAATTTAGTTCAGGGATACTTGTTGAGTGAAAGAAGACGATGATTTGATTTGTGATAAACAGTAAATAAAGTTGCGTTTAAATCGGGGTTCAGGAACAAACTGTAGTTTTTCAGCTCAATCAGAACCAGGGTCATTACTGGGCCAGCCGTATTGTATTCATTAAGAAAAACTTTGTTAATGTTTTTACCTTTAAAATAAAAATGCCGAAGGAAAACAAACCAGGAAGAGTTAGATCCATGGTTTTAAATATCAGCAGAAATATGTTCAAATAAACTGGGTAATAAAAACCTTCTTTGGGGAGATTTAGTTCTTATTACAGTAGAGTTGTTCTAAGTAATTCAACAATATGTCACTGGGAAAAAATACTTTCTTAATAACTTACAGATTATATTGTAAGCATAAAGGAATTAGTGTAATTGAAAATAATTAAAGGTGAAAAATTTTTGGGATGCTGCCTGAGGCCTGAGAACTAAAATAATCTTTAAATTGAAGGCAACATCCAGTGATTATTTTCTGAGATTTTTGATAAAAATCTGTCAACTGGTTTATGAGAAATTTTGCTAAAAGATAAATAAACACACAGAGACCCAGGTAACTCAGGGGGGAACCCTGCCTTTCAGCAGCAGGTGATAATAACAGTGCTAAGAAGGTAATTCATGAGTCCAGGTTTGAGTGGATGAATGTGTTGGATGTTGACTTATTCGACAACAACGAGAAGAAAAACAAAGATGGAGCGACGGGCGAAGATGTGAGGAGAAGGCTGAAACTCTGCCGACGTGCTGCAGCAGCTCGAAGCTTCAGGCTGCTCAGAGAAGACCTGTCTGCTGCTGTTACTGCTGCACGTGACCGCTCTTCCTCTGTGTGTGTGTGTGTGTGTGGTGACCTGGTTGGAGAATCCTGACCCAGGCCTGAGAACCCTGACCGGGCCCCGGCAGCCTTCCTCCAAATGCCTGAATGTGTCAGTCAGGGTCAGAGTCCTGTCAGAGTCGATTCACTGAATGCATGAACAAAAAAAACAAAAACAAAGAAAAAACTGCACAACCATTCCAGCATGAAAAAAGAAATCAGTCGTGTTATTTAAAGGGGAAGGTCTGATTGGATTTGAGCACGCTGACTCAGCATTAAAAAATAAAACTTTTAATTAAATGGCTGTACCTCTAGTCAGCACCATTCAAGATGGCTGCTTCAATTAACTGATCTTAGAAAACCAGAAATGGTTATATTTAGTCAATTTGACATATATTGAGCTTAAATTCGTCCTGGTAGCTGGGAGTCATTCCTGAGACATGCTCTGCTGCGTATGTGCGTAAGCTCTTCGCTTTACCATTAACTGTTAGAGAATCATCAGACCAGGCAGTTTTTTTCCAACCTCTTATTGCCCAGTTTTGTTGAGTCTGTTGGAGTTGCCGCCTCAGTTTCCCGTTCTCGGCTGACAGGAGTGGCAGCCGGTGTGGTGATCTGCTGCTGAAGCCCACCTGCTTTAAGGTTGAACCTGTGCTGCGTTCAGAGCCGATCTGCAGACCTGGTTGTATTTGAGTTACCGTTGCCTTTCTTTCATCTCCAACCAGTCGGCTCATTCACCTCTGACCTCTGACATCAGCAAAGCTGCCACTCACTGGATATTGTCTCGTTTTTTGGGGCCGTCCTCTTAGATACCAACAGACACGCCACATTCAAAGTCACTTAAATCCCATTTCTTCCCCATTCTGAAGCTTGGTTTGGACTTCTTCACATCTACATGCCTAGATGCACTGAGTTGCTGTCGTGTGATTGGCTGATTAGCAATTTGTGTTAACAAGCAACTGAACAGGTGGCGCTAATAAAGTGTATTTTATTCTGTGTAAAGTTGTCTCAAATTAGACAGGTAGTAGGGTATCAACATAACAAATCAGTACATGTAGGACTGCCTAGCATCTCATTTTCCACTCTCAGCCAGGATACTGGTGCTTAAAATGTTGAGATGGGATCTTTGACAGCTGCATGTGTGTGTTTGTGTGTGTGTGTGTGCGTGCGTGCGTGCGTGCTGCCTCTGCCTCTGCTGTTAGCTCTCGTGTCACTCGCCCGAGGTCTTGCTGCAGGTAAGACTTCCGCCTGTCATCTTCACTCAAGGTGATGGCGAAAAGCCCCTAAATGAGGCTCATCGTCTGTCTTCTCAAAATTAAACACCTTTTTTGTTTTGCCACCTGTTTGGAGTAATTATTTGTAAAGGAGCTGCTTTGTTAGGAAGTTCAAACAGTTGCCTAAAGCTGCTGAGAGGAGATTTATATTAAACCTGAATGGTTTAGAAATTAACTTCATGATAAATGTGTTTTTACGTCTTTGTTTATGCTACATGAATCATTGATTATTTCATACATTCACAGAAAGCTAAATCAGAGTCAGAGGCTCAGATTTGCTTAATGTCAAACCCCCCCCCCACCCACCCTGCCTCCCCGGCTTCACCCACTTCAAGCATTTCAGGAGATCCTTTCACAGCGTTAATATTTAAAGCCATCTCTTGTAAAGCTCTGACCTTGATCGCGCAACGTGACGACGTTCCGTCATTGTTGCTGCACTTGAATTCCTGTTTATTGAGAAAAGCAAAGTGCAGCCTGGGATTTCACTTTATCCGGTTTCATCGAACAGGAATATGGATCCAGGAAAAATCAAGGTTCACGCTTAAATTGTTCTCAGATTTATTTTCAGGATAAATTAAACAAGCAAGAAGACAACAACAAAAGGAATCTGCTAAGTTTCTTGATTCTAATTAATTTCACAAAGAGAAAACAAGAGAAATTAAACTAGTACTTCTTTAAAGAATGCATCTTGCCCGCTGCCTTTCTGTAAAAGAAAAATAAGGTATAGACATTTTTCTGTCTGCTATAACTGATTAGCTGTGGCAGCCATCTTGATTCAGGTTGACTCCATAAGGTAATTGGTTGCAGACGTACAGTACATCCAGTGATTACTGAGAGTTTCATTAAAATGGAGTTATTTTGCGAACAGACAAACACGTGCACACACAGACAATTACATGTTTGCCCACCTTTTATGACGGCGGGTAATAATAAATTCTTAAAAGATCTAATTTGCATAATTAGACTCTTTATTCTGAAACAACGGCAGCTTTGGTTCTTCTCTGTAATAATGACACATTTTATTTCAAGGTTTCAGAATCACTTAGGCTCTTTAAGTGGTCGGTCCAAAGCCATTTTCTCTCTCTCTCTGGAGACTTTGACTCAGTTTAGTACATTTTTTTTGTCCATTTAATCAGAGGGTTTCATTGATTCTGGTGTGAGTGTCGCTCAGAGGTGGTTAACTTTGGCTCGTCTTGTTCAGATGCTCTTTGCTCTTTTGTTGCAACTCTTTACCCTTTTCCAAGTTCCAGTTTTTAAAATAAAAAAATAATAAAAACAATCATCGTGTTTGTAGAAATGTATTAAAGAGGGGAAACTCGTTGCCTTGTTTTTTGCCACACAGAAAATCAGGAGCTGTGACTGATTAGTTTAATCTTTGTTTCATTCGATAAGCTGAAAGTCATTAAGGTGGCCTTTAACACATGTTGTTTGGTGATTTTTAATGTTTTCTGATTAGTGGCTCGACACAACGCTCACGTTAGCTCAGTGCTGCAGTGATTATTCCCATCCTGGTTTTCCCACAAAGAAAATCTGGATTTTATTTATGCTGACCGTTAGATTTTACCCGTTTGGATCTAAACTCCCTCTGTTTAAAATAAATGTTCTTCCTCAGATCTGTCTCTTTAAACATCTGATCCAGATGTGGCAGCTGACGCTGACAGACAACTCTGAGGCTTTCTGGGTTACAGGAACATTTATGAAGCCACAGCTGGACTGCATTCAAACATTTGAAGCATTTCGAGTAACAAAATGCACCAGGACTCCATCGTACTGAAGTGGCTCAAACACTTTGAATTTCTGACTGAAGTGGGATAATTATCACCTGCCGTTATGAAAGATGAGCGATCATGTAATCGCCTGTGTGTTTGTCTGTCTGCCAAGTATCTCACGAACCACCTGGTGGATTTTATGGAAACTTTCAGAAAGTAATTAATGGATCTAAATTTACAACTGATGAACTTTTAGAGTCGACCTGATTTAAAACGTCTTCCACAGCCAATCGACCTTAGCATGCACAAAAGTAGCTATAATTCAGCCAACTTTACAGACACTGAGCTAAAACTTGGTGTAGAGTCAGCTGAGGGTCATCCCCAAAACATATTCTGAGCACTAACAGATCATGTGATTAACTTTGTTTAAAACATTAAAACTGCCTGCAGTTGAGCTGCATTTTTAAAGGAATGCTAATCTCATTAATTTATGTATTTTGCTCTTCTTTGGTGAAGGATTGTCACACATACTGATTAGAAGAAACAAGAATAAAATGCATAATCATTAAAGTAGATGGCAAACATAGTTTAGCTTAACTAAGTAATCAAGTTGAAGCAAACAAAAGCAGCAGGGAGCTGATTTCAGGTGTCTAATTTCTGTTCACCAGCAGCTGGCACACAAGCACAGGTAAGAACCAGGAATGAAGACAGATATTTCTTAAAAAAAGGATGAATAATGTGTGGTCTACTGCATGTGTTTGCATGTTTATACTTTCTGGGGCTGTCAGGGATTTAAGCTTTAATAATTTACAAGAGAAAAGTTTAAAAGTGTTGATTTTTTTTTTTTTACACGTACAGCACTGAGGGCTGTAAGGCCTCAAAACAAAAACCTTATTTCACAGGGATAAGGTTTTCAAACGCTGTAGCTGTGCATTTATTTAAGCATGTCTGAGCTTAACTAAAAGACTCTGCATGGAGGAGAAGAAAGGAATAAAAAATATTTTTGAAAAATATGGAGAATTGGAAGCTGTCTTCTCTGAATGCTGCTATGATGGAAAGTAAATCAAGCCGAGAGGCTACAGAAAATGGGATCAATCAATCAGGCAATCAGTAAGTCATTTGACACAGTTTCTTTGTAAACCCGTCTGAGGCTGTGACAGAGTCTGATTCATGTGCATATTTTAAGCTCGTATAAAATGAGAGCGGGCGAGTTGGATGCAGAGCCGAAAGGCAGAGGTTCTGCAGAACGTACACAGAAACAACCACGTCCCTGGAAAAGGCTTATTCTTGGACATTTGCTTTGAAGCTGCAAAAATATTTGGAAGTAAACAGTCTGAATGTTTTCTTTTATAAAAACAGTTCATTTAGTGAGCTCAGTTGTGCCTTTTTTTTTTTACAAATCCTAAAAGATTAACAATGAAATATTTATCTGCTTGTGCTGATGACAGCATCGCTAAACTTGAAACTCTGGTCTACTTTTATAGAAAGTAAAATAAAGTTAGTGTTATCTTTATCTGAAGCAACAAATGTAATTTTTACTGACAATAATTACTTTCAATTTGAGTTGGGCTTGTAAATTTCCTTGTAGGAATGCATATTTAAAAAAAACGTACAATTTCTTGGTTTTAACACTTTACTATGTTCCATTGTGAGGAAAATATGGGTGTATGAGATTTGCAAATAATTAATTAGTTATAAAAATGCTCCTCCAGCTGTTTCTTATTCATACCACCTTTTGTTTTGTTTTGTTTTTTTCATGGTGAATAAAATATAAGTTTATGTGATTTGCTAATTATTGCATTCTATTTTTGTTTACATTTTAGACAAAGTCTCAAGGTTTTTTAGAATTAGGGTTGTCTATCTGTGCTCTGTTGAGTTCAAAACATAAATCTTTAGCTTCTGGCCACATAAAATTACCAATGCAGTTTTATAATTTAGAAACATTTAAAGGTTTTACTGTCTCATCCTGGCTTCCTCTAGATTAATTCTTATTTGTATTTTTCCTCAGTACATCTTAATTCAGACTGATACTTCATTTTAGGGTCATCAGATATTAAACTATGATTGGACACAAGCTTTGGCTTCATTTAATACAAACTGAATTATGTACAAGACAACAAACAAGCTTTCTTCTGTTGTTACTTTATTAAAAGTAAAATAATCTGAGACTCCCAGCTGTCATAGGTTTATTTTTCTGCATCCAAACCCTCTTCACAAACACAGATTCGGTTTTGTTCTGGTCTATTTATGTCCATTCCTGTTATCCTTTGTTTTCTTCGATGTGGGTACCTTTATGCTCTCCAGCACAGGAAACAGCAAAGATGATTGAGGGATTTGTGCATTTAGCTGTCAGCTCTAAAAGACATTTGGTTTTGAACTTAGGAGTTCAGCTTTGAGGTTCCTCAGCACACCAAAACAGCAAGTAACCACCAAAAAAAAAAAAAGGAAAAATAAGGAAATACATCACGGGCACCCTCTCATTGTGCAACATTATCTGTGTATTTGCTTGGATGTTATTATCTGTTCAGCAATGAAATGCCCAAAAGGAACTTTTCAAACAGCAAATAATATATTAATTTTAATTGCGCTTTGACAGCATTTGCCTTCGAATTTGTTGCACTCACACTGAACAGATTAAAGGGAGACCCTGCAGACGAAATATTATGTATTGTCTCCTTCAGTGCATAAAAAAAGTTGATTATTTTCACAGCATTGCCTTAAAGATAAATCCAGAGCTTCAAAGGGTCTTCCTGCTGAAAGCTTTTTAGAACGTGTTCCGCCACTTACAATGAATGAATATGAATGAAGGTCGAATAAGCCCAGAACTGAGGACAAGTTAAAGGGATAGTTTAAAAAAAGGGTATAAGACAACTGTGTAATAAGAATCTGAAGGGGATGTAAATGACTATAAATTAACATTCACTTGAACCACTATGAACGTGTCGCCCTTGTTTTAATATGGGAGCAATCTGCTTTAGTTTTGGCCTTACTCAGACTAGCCATTGGCTCGTTAATCCAATCAAAATTAAATTCTGTTTCCTGAAACTGAAGTCGTTCGAAGAGCTACCAACAACTTCAACAGAACCCCACTTTAAAAGGTCTGAACTGCCACTTTATCTCTGAAAAGATGCATCTGTTCATGCTTTCTACCCATCCTGGCAGAGGTCCAACTTGGTACCGACCTGCTCAACTGGACCACCTCAAAAGATATGAAATATTTCTTTAAAGCTTTAGGCAGTGGACTGAAAACATGAAGTTAAAATTTTTATCCCCAAATTCTAAAACATTTCACAGTAAAACACATTTAATATAATGAGAAATTAATTATTTGTTGCATTTCTTTTTAGTGCTTTAAAATTACAGGAAGATCTGGTCTTTTTTTCAGTAATTAACACCCAACTGTTCAATGTAAATGTTTGTTTTAATCTGTTTTCTAAAAAGAGTTTGGCATATTTTTTCTGTGCTTAGGTGAAAGTTTGACTTGCAATGCCCTCGCCCTTAAAAGTACTTTCTTGTTTTCCACCAGGATCATTTTCCAGTCCAGAACATGGTTTCCTGAGCGGCCTTCCCACCAACACATCACAGGGATTCTAACCAGTCTGGGCCATGTCTGCTTTCCTTCCCAACGCCAACATCTCAGGAGCCACAGCAGCTCTGCTGGTCTCCACCGACGGCCCGTTTAATCTGACTGCGGCCTCTTCGGCAGGACACGGGTCGAGCCAGTCGCTGCCACCGCTCTGTACCCTCTGCTGCTGTGGGGTCATCAATCGTACTCTCGCTGTGGCGTTCATGGTCAGCCTGGCGTTTGCTATTGTGGTTGGAAATGTGGTCACACTTACAGTCTTTGTGCAAACAAGGCAGTCAAGAACACCACAGGGATACTTAAAAGGTACGTTTATCTTATTTAGTCCTAATCTTAATGCCAGTTCAGACTTTTTATACAACCCCTAATTTCAAATAAGTTGGGATGTTGTGTAAAATGTAAATAAAAACTGAATGAAGCATGAATACTGATAGCATCTTGTATTTCTTCTCCTGTGAAAGTGTCTCTGGCCATTGCAGACATGATAGTTGGTGTCGTCGTGGTTCCCTTCTCTGTCTACACCGAAATCTCTCTGATGGTGACCAGTGCTCCTCCCATTTGGTACCAGAGCAGCACTACTGCTCCACCTGCCGCCTCCTCTTCCTCCTGGCAGCCCTGCATGCTGATTGGCCCCGTGTTCGCTGGGTGCACGTTCGTCTCCATCAGCACCATCTTCCTGATGACTCTGGAGCGCAGCGTGGCCATCCTGTGGCCGCTGCACAAGGACGCGTTGGTGACGAGAAAACGAACGCTCTTCCTCATCCTGCTCTCCTGGACGTCCAGCTTCCTGCTGGCTCTCGCTCCTCTCATCTTCAGCAGCAACTTCACTCTGGAGTACAACGTGTGCAGCCGTATGTGCAACTACACCCCACTGTTGTTCAGCGGTCAGCTCCCGCCGGACGCCAACATTCTGCTGCTTTTCCCAGCATTTGACTTCACACTTTTAGGTGGCACATTAGCGGTTAACATTGTGTCTTTTACTAGCATTCGACGGTACACACGAAAACGCAAACTGCTCTCAGAGGGGAGCCTAAGTGACGGAGGGGGAGGAGGATGCTCTCACAGGCCCTCCTTCTCGGACATCAAGGCTGCAAAGACAATCGGCATATTGACATTCGCCTTCACGGCCTCCTTCTCCCCCATTGCAGTGTTTGTGCTCGGGAATGTGGTGGGATACACCTGGTGTAACTTTTCCTTCTTTGCCTTCTGGATTCTGACAGGAAACAGTTGCTGTAATGTCATTATCTACAGCGTAAGGGACCACCGCTTCAGGAAGGGTGTGACCCTGCTCTTTCAAAGAGAGCAGTCCCTCCCTCATGGTGAGAAGACCTGAGGACTGGGTTCATTCATATGAGGGCAACAAGCGTACCTGTGGCTGGGGTGCATATTTTGAATTGCTTGAAATGTTCTTATTCACTTCTTGAGAACAATTCGTCCTCGTGTTTGCAGAGTGTAAACAGCCAGCCTGTGCTCTGTCCACATGAAACACACGGCCTTGTTCAGACCTGGCAATAGCATGCATTCTGGGAGTTTCAACCACAAAGGGACAGCTAGGTGTGAAAGCACAGAGGACAAACTGTGTTCAGGGCAGCAAATAGCCTCATTCTTTCAGCAGCCTGTACAGGAATATGTCCTGGTTCACACTCTGATGAACCTCCTTCAGGTGAAAAATAAAACCACACCGTGAAAGACTAGTTTTTTCATTACAGGTCAGTTTTCAGGATTTTAAATAACAATTGGAGAGGGTCGTGAATTTACTTGTAGATGGATGTAATGGCAAACTGAAACCATGTAAGACTCTAAAATTTGGTGTTATCAAATAAAAAAAATATTGTTTTAATTAAACAGGGTATTGAAATTCTTCCATATCTGTTTGCCTGATTTTTAGTGAACTGAGTCTGAGCTGTTTGATTATGACTAAGACCAGGGGATTAAGACATAAATTCAGTTCTTTAAACCAACACTGGTCCTTGAGGAGCACTATCCTCCATGTTTTAGATGTTTCTCTGCTCTTCTGCAGGAGCCTGGTAATCACTCATTCATTCAAATCAGGTGTGTCAAGTCAGAGAAACAAATAAAAAAAACATGCAGGATAGTGTTCCTCAAGAAATAGTACTTTGAAAATAATTAATAAACATAATACAGGTTTGTGTAGTTATTGTGGAGAGTCAGAAACAGTGCAGCATATTTTTCTAAAGTGTAATAAGTATAGTAGGGAAAGAGAGGTGTTAATCAGAGCGTTAAATAGAAATAAAAATAATTTGGATATTAAAAATTTGCTGCAAAGATCGTCTGAGGATGTAATATTTAATTGCATTTTTAGTTTTCTTAGGAAATCAGGTATTATGGGAAGATTATAGGGATAAGACATCTAATCTATACTCCAGTCTGGAAGGTGGCGGTAATGCACCTGTAAGTTGTTTGCAAACCGCCATAAAACAAAAAGAAGAAGAAGAAGAAGTGTTCCTCGAGGACCAGGGTCAGGAGTCACTGCTTTAAACAACCATTTGATACTGCCTACTAAAGAGAGCCCAATTTTACAGCATAAAGAGAAAATTCTCTTAGTTTCAAACATATATTTATGGTTTCTGTGCCCACATGATCTCTCACAACATTGCATGAGATCAACCATAAGGTCCTTTAGTTGGAGATCGACGCAACAATCGCATCTGTCATTTTAAAAGAAATAAAACATGTTTTTTTAAAGCTGGATGTCTGTTTCTAGCAGGAAAAAGGATGATGGTGCATGTCGACCCTATAGGCATACCTGATTAAATAAGACAAAACAACACCTGCACAAGTGTCCAGTTAAAGGCTACATAAGCAGTAAACAGATGATGTAATGGTAAAGAAACAAAAGGGTCCTAAAGGTTCATGGTTTGAATATTTTTAAACTGCACTGATATTATCAATAGGCAGCAGTGAAACATAAATATGTGGACGCAGTAAAATATTACATCACCCCACAAGATGTTATCCTAGAAAAATTAGAAAAAAGGACAGGAGTCAAAATCAGATTGCAAAAATATGTTGAGGAATCGGAAATGTAAATCCTAAGAGTTTTACATCAAGACTTAATTTTGCTTCCAATCCGAGGAGTTTTCTCAATTCAAACCAGAAAGTGTAAAGTTTGATTTAAGTTTAAATTGAGAAAACTCCTCAGATGAGCAGCAAAACGTTGGTTTGGTTTGGTTTCTGAGGATTTGTCCTGTCCTGAATGACTGAATGGGAAATGTTTTACCAGCAGGATGGATGTGTGTCAGAGAGGCCAGCTCAAGACAGTAGAATGTCAGAAAAAGCCATTTTCTTTTCCATTCAAGGCTGGACCGAAGCACCTTAGACATCCTCAGACAGATAAATGGACAGGACTTATATAGCACCTTTCGAGCCAACCAGGCCACTCAAAGTGCTTTACAACAAAATCTGTGCCCTCATTTATCCATCCACACAGCACTCCTACATCTCTACAACGCTAATCATTTATGTTTAATTTAGAACACGCAGGCACTTTAATTTAAACTCCTAAACTTGAACAAATCAAGTGTGTCAAATAATAATCAAAATGTGAATTTACCCCAGTTTCATTTCCAGTTTCTAAGATCAACAGACAAATGTGGGGTTTGTTGTGCATCAAAAATAAAAAGCAGCAAAGGAAAAAAGCTGAGTCAACATTTTTAATTAGTTTAAAAGCCTGTAACTGAGAATGGGTTGTTTATTAGAACTTTCCTTACTAATATGCAAACACTCACCTCTTGTGCTCATTTTGTCTGAGGTTTCAGGTTTTGTTTAACTAATGTTTGACGCTGAGCGGCTTTTGAATTTGCAGCGTACAAAATTAACCCCCCCGAGCATCTATTTTAACATCACGTGTGAGTTGGTGCATGGAAAGCTCCAGCCTGAAACCACGTTAGCTTCGCTCGTTTTTCTGTTTGAATAAATTCTTGAGTTTACACTTTTTTTGTTCTGCCTGTTTCCCATTTCTGAGTCAGTCTTTTAAAACACAACCCTGAATGTTTCAAAAAAAATATCTATTTGATTGGAAAACAATAAGATTATAATTTGCATATCTGTTGACTATAAATAACAACCAACAGCGGTGTCCAATCCTGGTCCTGGAGAAACACTATCCTCTGTGTTTTAGTTGTTTCCCTTTTCTTCAGCAGGACTTCAAGTTCTGCAGAAGCCTGTTAATCATTCATTCATGCAAATCAGGTGTGTTAAGACAGAAAAACACTTAAAACATGCAGGATAGTGGCCCTTCAGGACCGGGATTGGAAGCCCCTGCTTTATCCTGTCATACAGTATGATGGGCAATATCCATTTAAACCAGGGGTGGGCAATCCTGGTCCTTGAGGGCCAACATCCTGCAGGTTTTACTTGTTTCTCTGCTCCAACACACCTGATTTGAATCAGTGTGTGATTAACAGGTTTCTGCCGGACATGAAGAGGTAATTTAACCACTGAATCAGGTGTGTTGGAGCAGAGAAACATGTAGGATAGTGGCCCTCGAGGACCAGGATTGGACACCCCTGATTTAAACAGAGCCTCCTTGGAGGCATTACCACAACACTGACTGTGTTTAGAGAACAAAAATGCCAAATTCTGACAGAAGACAGAAGACCAGAAAGAAAGACAGACGTGCCTAAAGTTGTTGGCTTACAGTTTCTACCAGCTTGCAGCATGTTTGGTGATGCAGGAAGTATTAGCTTCAAACAGGCAAAAGAAAACTGATTTGCAAGTAAGCAAAAAACTTTCTTGATGGTTATTTGTTAGTCAGAATAATTTACATTTGTGCAAATTCCTGGTGATCATGTACACGTCTCACATGGCTCATCGTGTTGCATCAAAGAGCTGAAAAAGAAAGTAGATTTAAAAAAAAGAGTTTAAAAGGACAAAATGTTAAATTACAGTTTTTCTGGTGTGCATTTTATGTTTAAATGTGCAAATAAAAGAGATTACTTTCTTTGGTAACATGTCTTTCTGTTGTATGATTTTCCAGTCAACAGCTCAGATTTCTAAATAACAGACACTACATCTGTGTCCAAACCACAACACACACACACACACAACACCGCCGCCAGCAAGAGACATCATATATGATAGGTCAGAGAACTTTCGAGCCACAGCAAGGTTATGCATTTTTATCCTCTCTCATTTCACTGCCCTAATGAATTTTTAATTGTCTCTCCAAGCTCTTAAGGCAAAACGTGTGTCAGACCCGATAAACCACAGAGACCACCTGTGGCTGATGTCTGTTTTTGGCTCTGAAGAGGAAAGGGCAAAGGCAGAGATGCCCGAGAGGGGTGACGGGGGTGCGGGGTAATTAGGAGTGATACCGTGTTGTTATTATTTCATTATTATTTTATTTTATTTCCACAGTGGCACCAGCAAGCCACGTCCACTTCACGTTTGCAAGAGTCAAACAAACTGGGAATACTTTATTTCTGTTATCACTTCTCTTCCATCACCGATTTAATGAGAACTGGAGAAACTGTGTTTTCTGTAAACATAAGAGCCGAATGACTTTACTGAAAAAAAGCTGAAACAAGCAGAACACTAGATAAAAACTAAGATAAGCAAATGCTAGCTGAAATTACCAAAGGCTAGGTAAAAGCTAAAAGTTGCAAAATGCTGCTAAAAGAAGCAAAAGGTCAGCTAAAAATAGCATAAGGAGGAAAAAAAGCCAGTTTTCTGAAGTAGATTTCACAGAGAACAATGTTTTTGAAGGAACTGAAGAGATCTCAGTGTATTTCTATGTGGAAAATATTTGTAAATGAAGTTAAATATTTTAAAAAGCATAAAAGTTACCAAAACCAAGAGTCGTGAATGATACAGAATAATAATAAATCAGTAAAACAATTAGTGTTTCATGTTATTTTCAAGAAAATAATTGTGGTATATTTCCACACACTGAGCAGGCTTTATGACATGTATACAACAAGCCGACTGCTGGGAATATCTGAAGCGTTTTTCTTCTGCCTTTTTGGTGTTTAATGTGCCGACTGTGAAGTGTGAGACCCTGTTGACACGTTTTCAGACCTCCTTCCGGATTGACAAATGGAACCGTTCTTATTAAAAACCTCCGACCTTTTGTTCTTTGCACCGCTGAAGTGTGTGGTCTCATTATACCAAGAAAATACAAAAAAACATCTGAATCGGAGGGATATGAATGGCTTTGAGTCGGGGAAAGGATTGAACAAAATCTTCAAAGCATTTGATGTAAGAAATCTACTTTAAAATCACCTGCAAGTGGAATAAAAGCATTATTTGTTCCCCACTGGGACACTCAGCAGGACAGTTTATTAGCAAACATAACGGTGAGACTTCCTGACAGTGGAGCTCTGAATCACAGAGTTGTTTGGTCGTACAGTAACTCAGATGTTTAGTTCAAACTAAAGATTGTTCTTCAAGAGGAGACATGGTAGTGACAAATATGAAGCTTTTAGATTACTTTCCAACATATTGGGCAGGTTGTGGTCATTAATTTAACTATAAATTCTGCAACACATGATGGCTTGATAACAAAATGAGGCCACTGAAGTCTATGAGACATAGAAAAAGAAAATTAAGATTTTCCCAGACATTAATAAAGCTCAGATTTGATTTTTTTTAAATGCTGTATAATAAATGGTATTTTGATGGTACAGAAAACCCTAAATGTATTTTGGTTTGACTGACAGATCGACAGCTTTTGTACAGAACAGCATGGTGGGGCAGTGGTTAGAGTTGTTGCCTCACAGCAAGAAGGTTGAAGGTTCAACACCTCTCAGAGCCTTTTCTGGGTAGAGTTTGCCTGTTCTCCCCTATCCTGTGACAGATCAAAACCATTACTGTCAGGTTATTTAGTAACTCTACATTGTCACAAGGTGTGATGGTTGTGACCCGTTCAGGGTGCGCTGTGCCTCTCACCCAATGAATGCAGCTGTTAGGCACCACCTCCCCAACAATACTGCATGGAAAAGCAGGTAAAGAAAATGGATTATGCTGGACTTATGAGTCAACAAGTTTCTGAGGCTAAAATTTTTGTTAATTGTGCACAAAATAACAGTGAGTGTAGCTCACCACCATCAGTGTGTGAGTGTGTGCATGAATGGGCGAATGACTGATTGTAGTGTGAAGCGCTTTGGGGTCCTTGGACTAGATAAAACGCTATACAAGGGGAGACCATTTACCATTTACACTCAGCTCACTCTACTTTCTTCACATTACTGGGAGCTTGAGGGTTCTGCTCAGTATCTTAGCTGTTCCTCGGACTGCATTCTTCTGGAGAGATCTCTGAGGTCGATCTGTTGGAGCAGCTCATCCAGTTTGGGTGTCCCAGCTCCAACACTGGTCCCACTCAGGCCTTGACTCTCCACAACTTCTCTATTTCCACTTCCAGCTCTGAGTATTTCTCAAGCTTTATCTTGATTTTACAGAACTTGGGACCCCTACATCTATCACCGCTGCTTTCTCCTGTAGAAGAAGGCAGCGGTGATCGTATTTATATTTTATTGGTGGGATGCATTATAGAGCAGTTGGCACTCTTCTCCTGCAGATTTGACTCCTGGTTTTTGTATGTTCTCCCTGTGCATATGTGAGGTTTTGGTTTCCTTCCATAGTCTAAAGATTTGCTTAATTGGAGAATCTAAGTTAACCCGATTGTGTGCACATCTGCTTGTCTCTTAATGTGACCCTCTCACCTGCTGCCTGCTGGGGACAGGCATGAAGCCCTCCTGACCCTGAACAGGATGAAGCGGGTATGTAGGAAATGAACCTTTGAGGAAAAAAAAAGTCAGTTATCTGCGCCGTCTTATCTCAACTCTTCCCCCAATTTTTAACAGTGCTTCTCTGTTTGCTGCTTGCATTCTCAGTTTATGAGCTTCATAAATATTTAACGTGTTGTGAATGAAGCGTGGGAAGAAACAGAAAACAGAGGCTAGTATGATTGAAGCTCTGATCAGAAGAAACAATTCTTTTCATTATCCCCCCACCCCCCCCTTTCACACATCCTTCTGTTAGACTTGTAATCAGTGATACCACCTGACCTGCATCAAGTCTCAAGTTGACTGAACAGACTGTGGGTCTGGTGTCACATCTACCTCCTATAAATACACACCTCTACACACCTCATTCAAAGTCTCCACAATAAACCCACTTTTGCACTTAACTTGAGTGTTTCTATCACTGCTGGCTGCCATCATGCAGAGAGGTTGTGATTTAATATTTATCACTTCAGGGAGGTTTTTCTGTGTGTGTGTTTGAAGAAAGCAAGGTGAGCTATAGCTCCTGAAGTACTCAGCTTTTCAACAAAAACAGATTAATAACGTTTAATGAGAGAAATACTAAAATTATTTTGGGTCAACGCATGATTAAAAAGTTGAATCTTCCTGCTCTCTGCTGATCTCAGATAAATCCTGATTCAAATCTGAAACATAAACATGGCTTATTTGGTTTCTTTGACACTAAATTTATCATCTTTTTAAAGTTATAGTTTAGCAGAAATGGGGTAGATGTTCAAGACATATCCACTTCCAGCTCCGACTGACACTTATCTCTTTTGCCTCTGAGCCCGAGTGTTTCACGCTGTTTTGAACTAATGAATGTTGAAGTCCCATATGGTTTTACTGCACGGCCATTAGGAAGTTGTCTTTTTTAATACAGCAGTTATATAAAGCATTAAATAAGCTACAATAAGAGTAAAACCAGAAGTAAAGAAGCTGTGAAGGTTTGGCTTCGAATGAAACCAAACTGTGAGTGATTGAAGACAAAAAAATTGATTTGTGATAAAATCGAGACACTTTGGGACTAAATTGAAATGAATAAATCTGCTTGCTATTCAAAGAAATATTGCACAAATGTTTGAATTTATTCTCAGTTATATCCAGATGCAAATGTGTCATAAGTACCAATACAGTGTGATTTCCAAGTGAAGGTCTGTGTATTTTCTCATAACATTGTCTCCAACAGTCACAGCTCAGAGAGACTGTAGAAGTCACAGCTCAACACAAAAAGGGCAAAAACTCAGTTATTTTACAGATATTGGGTTACAATTTGGTGTGGTTGTATCTGAGAGTCATACACAAAGCACACTCTAAGCTAGGGGTGTCAAACTCCAGGCCTTGAGAGCCGCTGTCCTGGGAGTTTTAGTATTTTTTGCTCCAACACACCTGATTCAAATGGTTTAATTACCTCCTCTCCAAATCATCAAGTTCTCCAGGAGCATGGCAACAAGTCATCCATTTAAACCAGGTGTTTTAAAGCAAGATTACATCTAAAACATGCAGGAGAGCGGCCCCCGAGGAATGGAGTTAGACCTGGTCCTCGAGAGCCACTATCCTGCATATTTTACTTGTTTCTCTGCTCCAACACACCTGATTCATGGTTAAATTACCTCTTTATGTTCTGCAGGAGCCTGTTAATCACACACTGATTCATGTCAAGTGTGTTGGGGCAGAGAAACAAGTAAAACATGGTAGTTAGTGGCCCCCAAGGAATGGAGTTTGACACCCTTGCTCTAAGCACTGACATGATATTCATCCCTTCAGAAACTGATACCTTTAATTTTACTGTTTTTGTCTCGATTAAAAATGCTGCACCTAAAAGATGCATTTTTCATTTTAAATTAGAAACATTTCACAGAATAAGTTCATTGTTTATTTTACTTTCACATTAGGATTCTTCCAACAGATCAAGACCTCCGTTGCCTTTGTCTACTTTCAGTTCAGGTCTGTGTGGATTCTCAGCCGCCCATCAGAGGTAATCAGTGCTGGCAGGGCGGTGTGTGTTTTATGACTCTGCCCGCCTCCATCACACCTGTGACTTCCTGTAGCCCGAGGCATCGGACGTCAGCAGACGGACTCTGGTTTGTACCAGTCAGCCAGCCTGCACTGCAGACGTACAGCTCTCTGCTAATTTCAAGCTTTTCCAACAAGTGATCTGCACCAATCGACTTAAAACTGAGGCTTTGTTTCCCCTCTTTTGTTCATTTCTGACCTTGCATCTTATACAGACATGAAGCAATGCAGATCATTTGTGTGTTCTGTAATTTAAATCTTATTTTATTAGACCATAACTCAGTTTAAAATTAAACACTTGTCATGTGCCTGTTGTGTGTGAGATGAGGAGTGTGTGGTGACGCTGTAGCCCACTGTGACGCTAGTTTACTTTGCATTGATGTGGTTTCTTTTCTCAGCTTGACGGCAAATATTAATGTTTCACAGGACCAAACCACAGCTGTACAGTCTTTATAGATTTCAGTGTTGCTCAATGGCTTGTTTTTCTTGAAGCTTGTTTTTATTTGACTAAGAAAAGCTACTTTGCATTTTCTCAAGAAAAACAGGAGTTTAGTCAGAAAAACTTAATTTATTTTAGTTTTGAGCTGTTGACAGTTTAGACACTGATACAACTTAGAACTGAATACCAACAAGAGGTTTTAATTTTAAGAGAATTATTTAAAGTCATGTGAAAGTAATAAATAAAAACAGAAGTGTTAAAAAAATCTCAGCTTGTCAAAAGTTAAACCAGTTTGTTGTCAGTTTTTGCAACCAAGCACATCTGCTTTACTTCTTCTGAAACATAAATTATTTATTATACAATAATTTCTGTCCTGTGAGTAGCTAAATGAGTAAAAAACTTTGATTTTTCTCATCTGTTGCAGTTTAAAAAGAAACAAAACAGGGAATGTTTATGAAAATAAGCACCGTTTTGATACGTCTGACAGAATATAAATCCTTTTTAAAGCTTTCAAAGAGTCTCAGTTGACTTTTTAAGGTCTTTTTTTACACATATTTTTCCTTTTTAAGGATTTTTTTATAACTATTGTTATTTGTTTGTTATATTATAAACCATTTCTTTCATTTTGAATGCTAATGATAAAAATAGACTAGTTTATATAAAAGAGAGTTTCTTATCAGTAGCAGTAGCAGGATCAAAATACCCTGTTTAACCTTTAACTACACATCTACTCATTTACTTATATATGATAAAAATGTGGAAAAATGGTTAGATTTGAGAAAACTGAAGCCAGTTTTGATCATTCCCTGAAAGACAGAAAATAAACATGAAGAACATACTGTTTTGTTCCCACATTAAAGCTCCCATTAGGGGAGATCTGTTATATCATTAGTGATTTCCTGTATCTTCCTCTGACATCATTAATTTCAAATGCAACAACTACACAAACTAATTATGTCTGCTACATGTTATTAGGGCTGTCTGCCAAATTAACCATATTCACATCAGCCTTAGCTGTTTTTTTTTTAGATTTACAGCTAGGTAGCATTAAAGAAAGACTCATATGGTAAACACAGCAGAGCTAATTATTCTGAAACTAAATGATTCCCTAAAGCTCCATCTGAAAGAGGACAGAAGCAAAGCGCATAAAAGCATTGCATTTCTGAAAAAGGCCTTTTATATTTTAAGTAACAAAAGGATGGTTAGAAAAAAACAGCCTTCTGTCTAAAAGCGCCTCGGCTCTGAAGCACGTCGACGGCAGCATCATGCAGTGGGGGAGGCCTTATCTCAACCAACAGAACCAGGAAGAAACAGGAAAACACACAACAGAGACGTTCTCAAGAGGAACCGAGCGCCGAGCTGCCAAACACTTGAGATCAATGCAGCCTTTGAGGCGTCAGGAGGAGAATCAAAGTTCTGCAGAACCTCATCCTGAAGCTGATTTGACTCTTCCTCCTGAAATGTTTTACACATTTACTAACCTTTGTTTGCCAAAATGAAACATTTAGATGCTTTTTTTTTAAATAAAAATCAATGAAACCAGCTTTAAAGCAGCTCAGCTACAACTGCACACCTGTGGATTATTTACCGTGTACAGATCTGTGGAGACGCAGATGAACCTGGGCTTCATCTCCGCTTCTCTCCTGCTGCAGCTGCTCCTTCACTCTCCAACAACCTTCAGCTGATGTTAGGGCTTTATGATTTAATGGATCAAGCTCTGTGCAAATCAGCTCATTATGTCATTTTTTACCTAGTGATTAATTTACAAATGATTCAGAATTTATTAGATGGATTTTAAACGATCAAATCCAACAAGCAGAAGGTCAAATGCTTCAAGTATTTGCTGATTTGGAAAGTTTCTGACTCAGAAAAAATGACCCAGATGTTTCTTAATAACAATCATGACATAACTGATATTAAAGAAATCATCTCCTTTAGCAACACTTAACCATATTTTACTAAAGGAAAACAAATGTTCTTTCTTGTTAAATGTCACATTAAAAAAAAAAGTTATTTTACAGCTTTTAATAGCTGGAAGGTTTGGTGTGCAAGCAGGCGATAGGCATCAAGGAAGGGCATCAACAACTTTACTTTTAGGAAGCTGCAGTTATATTAACCAAACCTTGTTTTTAGTTTTCTTCTGGCAGCTCCATGTGCTCAGAAATATGGACAATAAGCAGATGAATAACTTGTGGTTAAGTTGTATATTGAGAAATGTCACCTTCAACTTAAGCCTCATGACAAACCAAAGGATAAATACAAGACAAAATTATCAGGCTTCTTATGGTTGGCACAAACATTACTCATATTTTTGGTTCACTTTTAATATATTTCCATGCATATCTTATTACGTCACAGACTTGATTTGCAGGTTGGAAATACAAGAAACGTCTAAATGGACAGTAAAGCGGATGTCAGGCAGCGAGTATGAGAGCTGCAGGTGCGCTCTGAGGTTTTTATTTGCCCGAAGGAAGAGGAATGACATCTGTGAGTCTGTCAGCTCCCGTCAGGCAAACAGGCAGAAATGTTCCTCCTCAACCCCAACGATGTTTGTGTGAAGATTCACACAGAAATTATTATCTCAAAGCAAAATAAGAGGAATTAGGAAAAAACACAAGTTATTTGTGTTATTTTTTGCATTAACAACAAAGAAAAGGAAGCGTCTTTCAAACATTTGGCCCAGATTTTCACTCTGCAGCTGTCACGGGGAAAGTTTTAGCAAAGATCTTTCTTTTTCTGCATGGCTTCAGATTTAAATTGAAACAAACACCCCGTGGAGATGAAGGCTGCGTGACTGCAACTGCTTCCTTCCAGCCACGACAGAAGTTATTTGAGGAAACCGTAAATCTAAGTGGCCATCAGTTTAGAAAGTTTCACTTATCTGGAAGCGTTTCCTCCCCACTTTTTTGACACCACATATGGGATAAGAGCCAGTCTGGACTTGGCCTCAGGAAACGGGAGGATGAGGAGGTCTTTGGCAGCTCGTAGCTGATCCTTCACCGGCGATGACTAACACCGTCTATTCTGGGCTTTTCAGTGATTGGCTAAAAGGGCGTCTCGATGTGTCAATAAGTGATGAAGAGCCAAGAATATCTGAAGGAGCAGCCATCTGTTCCAACGGGAGGCCATGGTGACACTCAGACATGTGTTGAAAGGGATTTTTGACTCGCTGTCAGGTACGTGGCAAAGTCATCTCTAAAAACCTCATAAACTGTCAGACCTCATGTGTTTACGGCCACACATGAAGGCAGGGGTGATTTCTTCTTCGGGACTCTGGAAAATCTGTCCTCGCAAAAAAAAATAAATAAATAAAATACATTGTTTTTGACAAGCGACGCTCTCCACAAACACAAAAAAAAGATCATTTACTGAACTCTGAAGGCTGTGGTTACATTGTAGATGTACGCTCAAAGAAAAAGAAATAAAAAAAACACAATTATGACTAATTTCCTTCAAAACGACACACAGTTTCCTCACTCGGGTTTTATGAAGGCAAAGAAAAAACACCTGTCTTTACAGTTAAAAAGTCCTCTAATGTAGAGAAAATGTTTGTTTTTTTTTAAGCCTGCTTGATAAAACTTTTATTCTTTTAAGTTTTTGGCACAAATAAACCAAACTTTTAACATTTTATTCATCAAATCGTAACTTGAGCTGAAAGCAGGCTGGATAATCAAACTAAGATAAACTTCTGCATGTTTTATACATTAAATGTGTAAAACTAGTGAGGGAGGGATGTTTAAATGGAAATATACTTCTTGGATGGATAAAATATCAGCACCTGGAGCGGTGTTAGGTGATGTCATACTTGTTCAGATCTAAATTAAACAATGTTTATAACATTATATGACAATTAGGCCTGTATATACTGAATGACCAGGTTTTCTATTAAAACATATATATATATTTTTTTAATTTTCTGAAGGCACAAGCCTTATTTAAACCTTCTCGGATATTTTGATTGGGTTCATTTGAACATTAAATATATTATTGATGTTAGTTAATTAAAAGTGAGGAGGTAAAATATCACAATGACTAAGTTTGAGTTCATGTTTAAACTGTATTGGTTTTGACATTTTAATCGAACATCATCATAACAGATTATTTTCTTCACACAGAAAAAAATAAGTTGCACTTTGGTGTCAGTAAAACAAACAACACAAACTGCTGTTACACTGTAACAAAACTCTACCAGCTGAGACCAAGTTACAGATGTCAGCTTCTTAATAAACTGGTGCTAGTTTTTATGAAAATGTGATTTATTATAAAAATATGCCATAATTTATCTGCCACTAAAAATCAGGATGAACTCAGAGCTTGTTGTAGTTCAGGAGAAGGTGACGGTTGGGATGTTTTGTGGTTTCTGTGTTAACATTTCCCATCGGCTTCTCTGTGATCGGCTCCGACGGCCTCAGACACACAGCTGAAACCTTGATCTCTACACAAACACACAAAGAAAGACATCATTAGCACATTTGTGGCGGTAGCGTTTGTAAAAATAGTGTTTAAGTTGGCGTGCCAGATGTTTCACATCAAGTTTAAACCATCTTAGGAAGAAAGGAGAATTCATGGAAGGAAGACACTTTGGTCACCACCTTTTAGGCCTAAGTTTTCCAAAGACCTCACCTGATCTGTCTGTATTCAGACTATGTGTTGGGGATGACTCTCAGATACTACCACACCAAATCTGAGCTTACAGGAACTGACACGGCTTCACTATCGAACGGTGCTGGATGATAATCTCCATGTTGGCTCATACTCACTGAAGAAGTTGCTCCAGTTCCCTCTTGACCTTCGTCACCACAGGTGGACCCTGATAGGTCAGAGCTGTGTAGAGCTGAACCAACGACGCGCCGGCACGGATCTTATCCATCGCATCCTGTCCGCTCGCCACACCCCCGATCCCCACGATCGGCACTTTACCTGTAGTTAAAACAGAAGGGGGTGGATTGGTGGTTACAGCAGCCATCTTCCAACAAGATTCGGTGGTTCGATTCCACCAGTGTGCAGTCTAAAGGCCTTTTCATACTCCATTAGAAGTCACAAAGTCGGCTCTCAGTCACGTGGTCGCGTGATTGGTCGGAAGTTGTTGTGGGCGTGTTTATGAGCTTTAATGGAGCCATTTTATTTCTGCTGCTCTGCTGAGAAGCAGCTGGAAGCTGTTAGGAAATACAGCCGTCTTTACAACTGTTTCAGCAAAACTTATAAACCTATGAACCTAAAAAGACTGCAGAGATACAGGCAGCTCTTCATGGCTGTGGTGACCAGGAGGAAGAGCACCTCGGCCGGGCAGTGTCAGGACATGTCTACTCATTATTGTGTATCAAATTGTCCATCAAATTTGCAAATAAACACGTCTGGTCACAGTAAGGGAAGCAAAAATCTGTATAAGGACAGAAAATTTGAGAAGCCGGTAGAAAGAAACCCGTTTTAACGCTGTAGGAGGAGGGAGGAGCTTCCTGGGATGAAAGGTGTGTGTGAAAACGAACATCTCGCGACCACGTGACCGCAAACCAACTTTGTGACTTCTTATGGATTATGCTGAAGCCCTAAATGTCCCTGAGCGAGGCTGAACCCCTCATTACCCCCAGTGTGTGCCCCATCTGTGTATGAATGTGACCTAAAGCACTGATTAGACTCTGTAGAACAGGTGTGGCCAATCCTGGTCCTGGAGGGCCACTATCCTGCATGTTTTCCTTGTTCCTCTGCTCCAACACACCTGATCCGATGGTTAAATTACCTCTTCTTGTTCTGCAGAAGCCTGTTAATCACCCATTGATTCATATCAGGTGTGTTGGAGCAGAGAAACAAGTAAAACATGCAGGATGGTGGCCCTCCAGGACCAGGATTGGCCACGCCTGCTGTAGAATGATTTATTCAGGTTAGCTTTGTAGAGATGCAGCAGAGTGCTGGATGGATGTGTGTGGATGGGTAAATGAGGGCACAGATTTTATTATAAAGCTCTTTGAGCGGCCTGATTGGCTAGAAAGGTGGTATACAAGTCCAATTACAACAGGAAAAGTAGAATTTTTTTTTGTTAATTAAAAAAACAAAACAAACTAAGAACCTTTGGTGAGGCTGTACATTTCTCTGACGGTCTTAGTTGAGAGGTCTTTCAGGGGTTGGCCACTTAGACCACCAGCCTCAGATTTGTGAAGGTCCTGAAGCGTTTTGGGCCTGGAGACGGTGGTGTTGGTCACCATTAAACCATCCACTCCTAACTGCAGACAGAAGAGCAGAAAGAACAGGAAGTAAACATGTTGATGTGTGGCTGTGAAAATAACTTCCTCTGTCCTCTAACGTGACGTGTTCTGTGACAAACGATGAGTGTCGCAACAAATATTTGCTTAACGTCTCTTCCCCCTCGCTCCAGTGAGCAGAAAACCAGAACATTTATTTCTTTTCCACTTGACCACAAAGGTCCTGCAGTTCTCCAGAAGTTAGGCAACCATTATTGCAAATTAGACTGAAAAAAGTAAATATTTAAAAGCAAGGAAAAATAAAATGGAATTTATCTGTGAAACTGAAGAAAAGCCAGTTTGCATAAAAATGTTGCAAAATATTCACAAATCACCCAGTCAGTGTTAATTCTGATGTCACGACTATTTTATTCATCTTTCAAAATTCAAAATTTCAAAATTTTTAGTCAGTATACTTTATTTGATGTTGTACCTTTTTCTTTTATTTTATTAAAATTGATGAAATATTTAGAAATCCCTGTCCTTACAAGGACTTTTCACTTTTGTTTTACAAGTTGCAGGATAAATAGGATTTATATTTTATTATATAGAGTACAGTGAAGCTAACATTTGCTTGACTTTTTACTCCTTTAAATAAGACATACTTTTTATTGTAATCCACATTTTATTTTTTGGGCTCGGGTTGATTTTTGTCTTTCAAATAGATGTGAAAAAAAACTTCAACAGTGACAACTGTATGGACTGTTTTGTCAAAACTTGCACTAAAAAGATGAAGTTTTCAGACTGTTTAAGCAATACTTTTTATTTTGTGAGATTGGAGTTGTTTTAGGACAGCAGCAATCAATCAGTCTCGTCAGAATTAAACTGTTTTTCTCTAAATTGCGTCTGATCAAAGAGTTATCTACAACAGGATAACAAGATATTAAACAGACTCATTGCAAACTATTGAATCAATCATAAAAAAGGTTATCCTGAGCTACATAAAATGATGCAGTTTGAACGAGTTTACTCCAGTAGTTTTCTAGATATGCTGATATGCACAAAGCCCTTTTATCTGCATATTTTACTCAACAAATCTGAGTGTAAATATATACAAATACATGCAAACTGTCAGACAAATTGTTGGATACTAAAGATTATGTATTTATTTATTTTACTTTTTAGTATACCTACCTTTATTTTAATGCATTCATTGTATTATTAATATTATGTTCACATCGTCCCGTATGTGTTTTTAGTGTTTAAATGTTCAGGATCAGGAATTGTGAAGTTCGAGCCAAATTTCCCTTAGGGGACAATAAAGTATATTCTATTTTATTCTATTACCTTTCCACATAACCCAGCTCAAAAAGATCGTAATTATTTCTCAGACTCAGGCTGGATATTCTTCTTTTTTAACCCTGTTGTTGCATCTTTGTTTAATCAAATTATAAGTTTAGCTTTCTATGGTCGGAGAGTCATTCAGCTGCCTTTCTACCAACCTCCAGAGTGGGCTGGTATGTGTGTTTTAGAGTAAATACGTCTGCCTGGTTGGTGGTTTGGTGATAATGGAGCTTCAGTAAAGCTCTTCTCTAAAGAAAAAGAAATTCTGGGTCTCTGACTTCTTGGTTATTTGGCCAATCACAATTCTTGGTCCACAATTACTCTGTGATACCGGTGATTTTAAAATAAAAATCCATTTCATGATTGAAGAAAATCCTACTGCTCCATACAAAGGTTTGGAGAATTTGTCTAAATAGATTCAACTGGATTTTTTACTATTATTAAATTAAAAACAACAACTGAAACATGTTTAAAACTATGCAGAGTGGTGAAAAATGAATCTAATCCAGATTAGGAGGAGTGTGAAACAACATGTGAAAAACATCGCAGGAGCTGCAAAATTTCCATCAACAGTGTGCCTCTTTGCACAGGGTGTGTGCAGTTTGCATAGGAACATGACGTAAAAAGACTTGGGTTATTAGAGTCGTAACATCCGAGGAGGAAATACCCCCAAAAAAATTTACATGCTTTCTTTTATTTTGCTTTACCTTCTGGAAGAAATAAAAACAGAACAAAATATTCTAAAATAAGCACAACTGATTATTTAAAAGGATAAATAAAATGCGGTTCAAGCCCAAACCTCAGTGACAACATCTGCGATGTCTCGTTTGTCTTGGTCGGTGAGGTCAGGAGCGATCTTCACCAGGACGGGAGGTTTGGGATTTTCCTGCAGGGCATCACGTTCCTTCAACACCTGAGCAGAAGGTGTGAGCATCAGCTGAGGAGGCTGAGAACGAGATCTGAAAGATCTGAAGACTTGAGAATATAAAGGATTAGATTTATGTAAAAACTGATAAATAAAAGTAAAGATCCAGACTAAAACGGGACACGTAACCTTCATGATGAAAGAACTGAGTTTCAGAAAGTTAATTTGCTCATTAATCTTGTCTGATTGCTTTTTTGATTCAGAAATCTGTTAGAAGTTACATTCATAGTTTAACAAAACTCTATTAAGATGAGGCCACAGGGCTTTTAACACATTTATTGTCGCGGCACTGTGGCGTTTATTATCCCTGCCCTTGACTTTCCTTTAGCTGCGAGGCAAACAGCTCCTCACAGGGAGGCTGGGCTACAGCTGCACAGGCTAAAGTCAGAACAGCTCAAGGGAAATACCATTAATTTTACTTAGCTACGACATAAAAAAGCTGCGCGTTACACTTAACAGTATTTGAAGGGTAAATGCATCCCACTGCAACAGGTCCCAGAAGCTGATGCCTCACAGAATACGATGCAACACCTGCATCAGCAAATCTATCCTTTTATAACCTTATTGAAATCGTCCTTACTTCAACGTGAAAGAAAGTTAATCAATATTTAATTTAGGGACAAGTCGTTCCTTGTGTTGCAGCAGAACATGCCAGTGACAAAGACCCCGGCCTCCAAACTTCACTAACATTAAAACTACAAGATTAGCAAAGCAAGGCTTTCTTATTTATTACGACCTTCACTGCTACATCATTTCTACAAAAAAATCCTTTGTGTCCTCTCATTGATAACAGCAGATTTTCATATTTGTTTCAGAAGGACGGCAGGTGAACGAACGGGGCACAAAAAAAAATGTTTCTGCACAACGCATTGGAGCGCAGAATGACAGGTTTGCACAAGTCATCAACTCAATACCTTTAATAACCGTTCCTCTCTAGGCTTCACATCTTTAGAAATAGCTGAAGAAGTGATGGGAAACATAAAGTGATCAGGACTGTGATCAGATTTTAAAAGGCTGAAGTGGTGATTGAGCCTTACATACATCCATTTTCTGCCACTTAATCAGGAAAAATTAAACTAAAACAAAAAGATGTCTGAACCACAAACCAAACCTTATGTGAGGAACCTAAATTTCCAGATGTTTACAGGTGAAGGTTTGGATCTTGTCTTTAGGAAAAAGCCAACCCACCAAATATTATCAGAGTTTTCATTTGGTCCATCCAGAGGGTCCTACCGTGAGTAAGAGCCGGCGAAGCTGGGCCTTCCCCTGCAGATTTCGGAGACCTGGCGTGTTAGGACTGCTGACGTTGACCACCAGGTAGTCAGCCAACGGGCCCAGAGCTCTCACCCCCTCTAAATAATCTGATGCTGCATCCTGGGAAAGCTTGTTCTTACCCAGGTTGATGCCCAGGGGAAGGCCAGCTGTAAACCAACGAAATAAATATGCACATATATAAACACACATGCACACACAGGCTGCATCGTTAGTCACATGACTCAACCAGGACAGAGGATGCTGATGCGCTAAATGAGCTGTAAGCAAATAAATAAGACTGAGCCAAGGACACATCAGGATTATTTAAACACAGCAAAAAGAGAGAAGAACATTTAGATTTAATCTGACTCTCAATTCTGTGCTTTACTTTCATTCCCTCAAACCAGCAGCTAAATGCCCCAACAGAAGACAAAAAGACAGATTTATATCACTCATCTTGCAACAATAAGCTTAAATTTTACAGCGTTATATGAGTTTTTCCTCTGGTTTAGTTGTGTATAAAATACAGGGAACATAAAAAGGTCTACTGACTTTTACTGTGCTCTTGTTGTGTTTCTTTCCTGGCCTTCAGCCTCGTCTGTATTTCAGCCAAACCGCAGCTGTTGAACCCGTATCTGAACAAACCAAACAAACAAATAAAACAGTAATTAATGTAACATAATATTACCTTATTAAAAGCATGTTGAAATGATTGAGTTCATTTTCAGAGCCTTCTTTTACACGTCGTCCCACTAATGATACAAACGTTATTAGTGTATAAACACTAATAAACACATTTCATTTTTGGATGCACCGATTCGATAATTAAGCAGAAACTGTTAGAAACTAATAAATAAAGGTCCTTAACGAGATAAACAAATGCTGTTAGGACACTTTGTCCTCAGTTTTAGTTACAGTAGCAGTTCTTTATTTTTTATATTAATTTTAATATCAATAATGTAAATGAAAGAACAGGATTCACATTTTACAGGACATATTTGCAGATTATATCAACACTAGAAACCGTTTCCAAAACCATAAATATTATTGAAATAATATATCATTTTTTTACTGGGTAATCTTTAAAAAATAAACTCCTAAAGTGCAACATAGTTTTCTTTTTACATACAGAATAACTCATTCAATGTTATTTTTACTGATAGGAAAATTATTAAATTTAAAAGATATTTTAAAACTTTGTGACTCATCAACAGATGACTAAAAAAATCAAAGAGAAACTTTAATAAATTGGTAGGAAATGAACTGCATGGTACAGTTATGCACTTAACATTTAATATATTTTTAAATAAAATGTCAAAAGAAAATGAATTGAATCCTTGACTTTAATTTTAGTTGGTGATAATGCACCAATGACAGGACCTCTGAGTTTGTTTTTCTTTGTGGATTTAAGTTTTCTGTTGAGTATTTTTTAGATTTAGGTTTGATGCCAAAATAAAGTAACATGTCTTATTATTTTACAAACAAAATGCCAAAAAAGTATTAAATGTTATATTTTTGTTAATAAACTTTAATAAAATCTCCAAGGCGTCCTTAAACCTTTACCAACATCTCCTGATATTCTGATAAAACTGAATATATTCACATTTTAGTAAAGAATAGGGTTGTGTTAGACTTTTCCAGGAAGGATGACTTATTTTATTTATTTATTTTTTAAGCTGAACTGTCCGATCTTTCCAAACGTACCTGTTAATTACGGCCTGATCGGCGATGAGTCGAAACACACGTGGTTTCGGGTTTCCCTCCTGAGGTTTTGGTGTTATTGTACCCACTTCAACAAAGCCAAAACCCAATTTGTACAAGCCGTCTACAGCCTCTCCGTGCTTGTCGAAGCCTGCTGCAATCCCGATCGGGTTTTTGAACTTCAACCCCAACACATTCACTTCCTGTTGAGACATATCAACAACAACAACAACTCAAAGAAGTAGTGCTGGGCGATTTGGAAAAAATCCTATATCACGATATAGATAATTTTATATCTCGATAACGATATATATCACGATATACCCCAATTACGTACACTGTCAGTTATTCTCTGAAAAATATGAAAAAATAATCTAGTTTCTTACCTTTTTCAAGCTTTATTTCGAAGTGACATTTAACTGAACTTTCACAAATGAGATCTGCTGCATTTTAGTGCAGCAATATATATGTACCTGTTACGATGTAACAGTATCAAATGACAACAGACTCCATTATCTTCGGCCGGCTATAGTTTCACTTTTCGCAACTTTCCCCGGCTCTTTTAGATCTTGTTTGACCTTGCACTTTTTGGATTGGTAAATATTCTTTTTCGTGGTTCTTCTTTAAGTGATAGAAGAGGTTTGTTGTGTTGGCGTCAGATGAGAAAACAGTCTCATAGCAGAGTTAGCATTAGCAGAGTTAGCATATTACCTTTTTCTGCTCCGTGTCGGACTTCTTGAACCAAATCACAGATGTCCCCCTCATTTCGGTAAAAGTCTTTCTTCTTGGGCTGCCTGCTAGCTGTCTCTACTTGTTGCGACCCCGAGTTTGATACTTCATGCGTCTCCATCTTTCAGCACTCATGGTGAAAACACGGCGCCGCACAGAAAGCTGCTGCCGTAAAGCATGTCGCAAACCCACACGTAAAGCAGCGGCATGTCGCAAAACGGAGGTTCTTCGCAAAATAGTTATTTTTTCTTCTTATTTATCACTTATATAAACTGAATGTATGTAAAGTGACAACACTAATACATTCTTCGTAGCCTACGTTATGAAATATTTATATGAATCATTGATACAATTATGATAGAGACGATAGAAGAAAATATATCACGATATACACTTTTCTATCGTCCCCACGATATGGATCGTTATATCGCCCAGCACTACAAAGAAGTACTGCAGAGTTTAGTGCTGCTGAGGAGGACCCAGCACATCGAAAAGAAGAATGTGAAATTCCTACCAATGATGCAGGGTCCTGGTAGCGGCTCAGAGGAACCAGGCCCATTCCTATCACCCTCACGGACAACACATGTGCCGTTTCCGGCCCCACAATCCTCTGCAGCAGAGGCATCAGCTGGTTGGCATAGAAACGCTCGTCTCCGACCACAGTGAGGTACGAGGCGAACAAAAGGCTGCCTGAGCCGATGACCTTCACTGCATCTCTGAGGCGTTTCTGTGGATGAGAACATGAAGGGAAGAAATAAACAAAAGAAAAACACGAGTTGCGTTAGCTGTCCCTCGCTTTAACTAGAATACAAAACAATTCAAAAAAGGTTTTATTGTTTTTGCAGCGGCTCGGTTCCCACATTGTCTTATTGTGTAAATCCAGTATTATCTAGAATAGAAGAATTGTCTTAGAGAGGAACAAAGAAGTTCAACACATCCCAGAACATCAGACAGGTAATATAACACCATGGAAACAGACAATAACTCACTTGTACTGTTAGGCTACGGACAAATCACAAAGTATTCGGTGCAAAGTTTCTATCTGAGAGGTGAGTTGAGATTTCTTTTGTGACAGACTTTTAAAAGTACATTTTGTTTTCTTAAAACGGACGCTCAAACACTTAACATTAGTCTTTTTGATGAGCCCTGTACAACATTAAACCCAACCATTCAGGTTGACTTTACGTCACAGTTGGGTATATTTCTTTTTTTTATTTCTGCCTCAGCAACAGAATCCAGTTTTATATAAAAAGGACATTTAGTAGGACGACATTAGGAAGATGTCGACACATTCATTGCAAAGACTTGTAAAGGGTTTCCTATGACATGAACTCTGGGTAAAAAAAAAAATATATAAATGTTAAGATTACCTAGAGAAATAAAGTAAAAAATGACTTGTGATGTAATTAGTGCTGGAAAGCCACACATTAAACTACTTTATCACTGATGCTTAAGTATGAGATAAGATGACTTCCATTACAGGTTTAAAAAGCTATTTTTGACTATTTTGCAAAAAAGAATGGGCAGAAATTTCAGTCTCTAGATGTGGTTGTAATGTTTCTCATTCAAGGCACTGTAAATGACAATAAATTCTGCATTAAAATAATACAAGTTCACACACTTTCTGCACAGTTACTTGCAATCTGAACAAGGACTAAAAATATTGATTAAAACTGGGTGTTTTTGCAGTATTTTGTCTCGTTATCACAAACGATTTGAGTGTCAGAAGCTGGTAAAATAGCCATTTATTGCTAACTGATCGATTTTCGAGCAGCAACAAGCTACGAAACAGGAACACATGCGTCCCTTGCTTAAATATGTAATTCTGGGAAACATTTTTGTGTTTTACATTCTCTGATATTACCTTCAACTGTCCCGCCATGGACGCTGTTTTAGCATTAAATCAGATTAAAGCACATTGAGCAGTATTTCCTGAACAGAACTCTCGCGCTTTCTCGCATCTTCTCGCGATACTTCAAGAAACCCATTTATTGAGTTTCTTAAAAGATTTTATGACAGCAGGGAATATTCGTGATATTATAGTTCACAGATTGTAGGCCTGTTATTATGGTACACCTAAAATAATAACTAATATGTTTTAAATGTTAAATGCAATTTATGAAATAAGTTACAGGTCACTATATAAGTGGAAAGCTTGTGTGTGAATAAAAAGGAGGCAGGTGGAACAGTGAGGTTAAAAGGAGCAGAGCTCACAATGGTGCAGGACTTTAAGTCGCTAGGGTCGACTGTCCAGGAAAACGGGGAGTGTAAAGAGATAAAGAAGAGAGTCCAGGCAGGATGGAGTGGATGGAGAAAAGTTTCAGGAGTAGTTTTAAAGAAAGGTTTGTAAGACAGTGGGGAGAGCAGCCATGTTGGACGGTTTGGAGACAAAAAGACAGGAGACAGAACAGGAAGTGGCAGAGCTGAAGATGCTGAGGTTCTCCTTGGGAGGGACGAGGATGGACAGGATTAGGAATGAGGACATCAGAGGTACAGCACAGGTTGAAGGACTGGGAGATAAAGTTAGAGAGTCCAGACTGAGATGGTTTGGACATGTGCAGAGGAGGGACAGTGGGTATATTGGTAGAAGGATGTTAGAGACGCAGCTACCAGGAAAGAGACAAAAAGGAGATATATGGATGCAGTTAGAGAGGACATGGAGGTAGCTTGAGTGGAGACAGAGGACACAGAGGACAGAGTTAGATGGAGGAGGAGGACTCGCTGGGGGGACCCCTGAAAAGAGAACAGCTGAAAGAAAGAGAAGAAGATAAGAGAAAGCTTGAGTTAACTTGAGTGACATCAAGAAACTCCTCCACTTTGCATCTTGTTTGTGTGGCTGCTCTGATTTCCCTAAAGTATTAGGAACATATGCAGAGTTTTTTTTTTTTTTCTGGAGGAAGCTCTCTCATTTTCATGTGACGGGCTGAAGTTTCTTTGCTCAGTTGAAGGTCCAGCCACAGCTCCAGCAGCTGCAGCCCAGCAATGGACATGTCACTTCAGACCTTTATCTTTATGTGGATTACAGTTGGATGTCTGTCACAACCTGAAAACTCAGAGACTAGTAATAACCTGCCAGTGCACTGTGATTTTGTTTCAAAAAATGTCTGTCTGAAGTTTGTGGAGGAGTCAAAAACCTGGGACCAGGCCAGCAGCAGCTGTGCAAAGAAAGGAGGGAAGCTGCTAAAAGTTTTGAGCAATTCAGTTAAAATCTACCTGAGCAACATCACCAGGGAGAATAACACCAGCAACTTGACATGGTGGATGGGAGAAAGGGTGCATGTTAATCAAAGACCTTCACTAAGTGAGTAAAATACAGTTTAATTTTCTGTTTTTGTGGTTCATTGTGGCAGTTTAGGTCAAAAAAGAAGTCATTTTGTCATTTATTATGGACCTAATGTGTAGATCTGTGGATATAAGGATGAAAAAAAGACTTTTTATGTTGTTTGATTGACTAATCACTAAACTCATTGTTTACAAAGTCAATAAAGTAAAGATAATGTATAAAATAGGAGAAAAAATGCATAAGATGTTTCATGAGATCCTAAAATTATCTCTTGAACCCAAGAGATGCTACATGTTTATCGTTTTTTTATCTCAGTTTAAATAATTTCGAATTTTGTGTCTTTTTAGGTTTTAAAAGGCTCCTTCAAAATGTTGTTAAATAGGATGATAAGAATTTTTTAACAGAAAAATATTTTTTTTAATTTAAATGAATGGATGATGTTTGTGAAATGTCTTTAAAAAACTGAAAATCTGGTTCGACAAAACATGTTATACATATTCAGTTTACTGAACCAAAAGCAAACAGTCCTATTGCATAATTTGTGCGCAAATCTTTTATTTCAAAACAGAAAATGACGATGTTTCAAAGGATTTCTGCACATACATCAAGTTAAATCCTCTTCAGCTTCTTACATCTAACTGCAGGATGAAACGGGGCTTTCTCTGCATCCACAGTATGTAAAGACTCCAAATAGATAATTGCGTTAACACTTTTGTTCTTGCTTAAATTACAAATACCACTAATACCACTAATACCACTGAATTACTACATGTTTCATTATGTCGCATTTAGTTAAAAGTGTCATTCTTGTTTTAGGAGGTTGGAAGTCTCCATCAAGAACAAAGGTAAGAGATAAATCTTACTTTATCAGGTAGAATTTGTCAGAATAAATATTAACATCTTTGGGGGTTTTTTTCTCTTCAGCAAACAATCATCCCTGGTCATCAAGTCAGATCTCGTAAGTTTTAACAGATTTCCTAATGCACAGAAGTCATCAGTCAGAATATGACATTGTGTATCTTATTAAATAAAAAAATAAACCCAAATGTTTTCATTCCAGGGCACAAGAGAAATACAGACAAATTAAATTATTATTTAGATGGCATGGTTTCAAATGTCAACAACATTTCTGTGCTACTACAGGTGAGATACGCCTCTTTAATTTCAGTCCAGCTATTCAAGATACACAGTTTTAAAAATTGAGTTGTACAGAAAAAAGTACTTACGTCAGAGTTTGAATGTGCTCTTTATCTGATGTAGTTTGCAGACAAAGCACTGCGGATAATGGAGAAGCAACCAGGGGAACCAACCAATGACAAAAGGGTGGGCTCCTTTATTTTACTACAATACCCTTTTTAATTCTGGTCTTTCTTATTATCTCAGCGTGTAATGTTGTTAAATAAAGTCTGCTTTCTCTTCTCACAGGCTAAGTTTATTGGGGCTTTGTTGAATGGTACAAAAACCTTGACTAAAGATGATGTTTCAGAAAACAAAAGCATCGTTGCAGACATCATTAGCTGCAGCACTGCCATGATGCGACTGTCACAGAAAAAATGTGACACTGATAGCAACCCAAATCCCATAGTAAGTTCCCATGCCTCTATTACCAAACACATAAATGTCTTCTTACTGTTTGGTTTTTTAGAGTCAAACATTGCTGGGGTTTTACTTGTTTTATTTGTTTTTCCTCTGCAGTCTTTGTTTGAGACATTGTTCGAAATTATTCGTATAGCTTCTCTGCTGACTGGTCTAGAAATTAATCAGACATATATAACCAGGACCCTAACAAGCACCCTCTATATGAGAACGTAGGTATATGGTACTTCAGTTATTTGAAACAAATATGTATTTGTAGGTAAACTGTGACTTCTCTTCTCCTCCATCAGAGTCAAACCTGATGGACTTGACAATGCACTGGTGGGCTCAAAGGAAGATGGGTTTGTGAAGCTCCCATCATTCTCAGCTCTACAGTCAAAAGTCGGAGGTTTTGATAGTGTCACAGCACAGGTCTGGGATGAAATATAAACATGTTTTTTGTGTCTTATCTGCCACCTTTCTGAAAGAGCTTCCTTTATTTTCAGATGGCTACGTTCCCCAGTAACCCTCACCCTTCTGACGACAACATTTCAGGAAGTGTTTGCAACTTTATACTTAGTGATGGAGCAGACGAGATTAGGCTGGAAAACCTGACAGAGATGATTGAGGTACAGCAATGAAAGTTTTTAACATTTGCGTTGGCACGTCTCAGACACCAGAACATGCATTTCATGCAGCTAAGTCAACATTACAAACCCTTCATGACAGTGACGTAAATAAAATCAGTTCTTAAAAGTCTTGTAGTTGCATAGTTAGGAGAAAGTATAAAAAAAGACCGGGTATAAAAAGAACATTTTAGAGAAGCTGAGTCCAGAAGTAAAGATGGGCAGAGGTTCACCAGTCTGCAAAAGACTGCTTGGAACAATTTCAGAATAATGTTCCTCAATGGAAAGTTGAGAAGACTTTGAATATCCCATCATCTGCAGTTCATAATATCATCAAAAAGTTTAAAGAATCTCTAGGGTCAAAGGTTAAGCTTGAAAGTCAATATTGGATGTTGGTGATCTTGAGGCATGAAACATGAACTTGTCCCATCTTTTTTTAGATGTGATGCTTCAGAAATTAAGAAAATTAAATTAATGTAATATTTAAATTAACATTTTCATTTTGCAGCTTGTCCCACAAACAAACATACTCTTGCTGTCTCTGGTTTCCTCAGATATTTTTGACTCGTCCGAAACACGCAGGGTTTATGAACAGTACCGTCGAGTTGACCAAAGACACCAAATCAGTTTCTACACTGAATATCTCAGACCCTCAGATGACCGTCTTCTTCAGCGTAGAGCCCAGCGTCAATGTGTCGCTGCTTCTTACATTGTCTTACGGGTCGCCCCCCAACTCCACATATTTCAGCAACACAACCATCTTGAGCCACACAGGTAACACCAGCAAGTTGATCCACTTCTCTGTGAATTAGAGCTTCTTTTTTTGTTGTTGTTGTTGAGTTTAGTTAACAGATAAATATATTTTGGTTTTCAGGAGGCTATCGCTGGATGATAACCCCTGAGATGTTTCAGCAGAATTCTGGGGTTTGGTTTGTTGACACCAGACTCTTAAATTTCACTTCGAAAACAAGCGTGTCATTGACAGTCACCATTTTTATGAGCAAGTGCCTGTACTGGGATACAGAGCTGGAGAAATGGAGAACTGAAGGCTGCATGGTGGGTGAAATAAAGCATTCTGCATATATAAGAATATTGTGTAGTGATTCACACAGTGACACATGTGTTTGTCTCAGGTGGGAGACAAAAGCACTCCAAAGCTTACACACTGCCTGTGTAACCACCTCACTCTTTTTGGGAGCTCCTTCTTTGTGATGCCAAACTATGTAGACATATCTCGGACAGCAGAGCTCTTTGCCACCGTTAACGAGAACTATGTGGTGCTGGCCCTGCTGTGTGTTTTCTACGGGCTTTACCTCTCCACACTGCTGATGGCTTGCTACGCTGACCGCCGGGCAAGCTCTAAGGTCAGACCTCATTATGCCCTTCATGTGCCGTTTGTTAATAATTAAAGGACAAAGGAAATCGCAACAAAATGTAAGAGAAATTATACTTATTGGTTTCATTCAAATATTTGCACTCTGCTTTTTGGTTTATTATCAGAGGAAGATAACTCTGCTGGAGGACAATCACCCAGGAGCTCAGTACAACTACTTGATCGGTGTCCAAACTAGTCATCGCAAAAACGCCGGAACTACTGCGAATGTAAGGATTTCCTTTTAACTGACAGGGTTGTATTTTATTCCTGATAAATATGATTCTTTTTTTCATCTTTGACAGCATTTCTGTTCCTGTTTCAAGAAAAAAAGTTAGAACATCTGGCAAAGAAGAACAACAACTAAAAGAGGATTAGGAAGACTTGCTAATTATGTAATCTTTCATTTAAAATAGTACAAAAACAACAATTAAACACTGAAACTTGGCAACTTTTCAAAACATAAAATCTCAGTTTTAATTCCATACCATTTGGGGAAGCTATGAACTGAATAAAAGATTGCTGCTGGAGGGTGGAACAGCATCCTGGCCTGGGGCCTTTCTGGGTGGAGTTTGCATGTTCTCCCTGTGCTCACGTGGGTTTACTCCGGTTTCCTCCCATGCATGTTAGGTTAATTGGTCACTCTTAAATTGTCCCTAGGTGTGAGTGGTTGTTTGTCTCTATGAGGCCCTGCGATGGACCTGCGACCTGTCCAGGGTGTCCCTTGCCTCTTGCACAGTGCTGGAGATAGGCACCAGCTCTTCGTGACCCAAAATGGAGAAGTGGGTAAAGAAATTGGATGGATGGATTGCCACTGGTTGCCACTGATAATCAGCTCTAGAAAGGCACCTGACTGTCAGCACCTGGGGTACTAGAAGGTCAAACCAAAAGTCAATAAGCTGTTCGGCATTGGCAAAAAAGTTTTAGCAGGTTTTTCATGGGGGAAACCCACAAATGCATTTTTCTTAAAAATGTGGCACCATTTACGGGAAATAAACAAGCTTTCCAATGATATAAGATTAATTTCTCAGAAGCACTGACACAGCCAAACACAAATTAACTTCCTTTTTATGCTATGTTTATATAGAGTAGAAATTACTGGATTATTTGCAGGTGCTGTTTAATCGATATGCTGTATCCTGCGCTGTCCTGCAGGTCACAGCGAAGCTGGTTGGCACAGATGGAGAGAGCACCATACACACTCTTACTGATTCCAACAAGCCTGTGTTTGAGAGAGGATCTTTCGATATGTTCCTCTTGGCCACACCCTTCCCGCTGGGCGACATGCGAACTCTCCGTCTGCAGCACGACAACTCAGGCGGGAACCCTTCATGGTAAAAAAGGCAGAGCTCCTTAGACAAGAGAGCCTTAAGGTAAAATTTAATTCTTTTGTAAATGAATTTTCTCCACAACAAAAGGTATATCAGCAAAGTTTTCGTGCAAGATCTTCAAAGTCGAAATGTCTGGCACTTCTTCTGTAACTGTTGGCTGAGTGCTGACCGAGGAGACGGCGCCACCAAAAAAACCTTCAACGCCGCAAAAAACAACGAAATCGCCAGCTTCAGGTCCGAATTCTGTACTCTGAAAAGAAAAGAACGGAAACAGCTCAGCTTTTTAGCAGCGCCGTGTTAAATCATGATTTCTTTTCTCTCAGGAACATTTTCCAGAGCCGAACATCGACCGGTTTCAGGGATGAACACATCTGGGTGTCCATTGTGGATCCTCCTTCTCGGAGCCCCTTTACACGAGCTCAGAGGGTCTCCTGCTGCATGTGCCTGCTCCTCTGCACCATGGCCATCAACATTGCTTTCTGGAACATTCCTGTGGATGAAAGCTCACCTCTGCTCTTCTCATTAGGTGACGACGGAGTGAGATTTATGAACTTTTGATGCAGCCAGGCTTGTTTGGAGCTGCTTTCCATCGATGACATCATGAGTTTGTTTGCTTTCTGTTCAGGCTCATTGGAGATCACTTGGCAGGACTTCATGGTGGGGATCCAGTGTGGTCTCCTCATGTTCCCAATCAACATCCTCATCATCACCATCTTCCGAAAAATCCGACCTCGAGTGGTTTCCAAATCCAAAAAAGACGCAGAGGAAGTCTTCAAACCCCCCGCCGTCACCATGCCAGCTGTTCTGAAGGTGGGTTTTGTTTTGTTTTTACTTTTCTACACATTTGAGATTTAGTTAATTAAACACTATTCATCTTTATCCTTAAATATGATGTTTTTTTCTTCCTGCAGGAAACAGATGAGATGATTTCTCTGTTGAGCATGAGTCCAAAAAACAAGATGTTGGAGATGCCCGGGCTGGAGTCCTCCTCTGACCTCCTCCCTGCTGTGGACAGAATCCACATCTTTATCCAACAAATGCAAGGTAAAATTATAAACATGTTTAGTTTAATAAAAGGTTTAAAATACAATTTACTTTAATAAGGCAAGCAACTACACTTTACACAAACAAGGAAGGAAAAAACAGATTTTTAGCTGGAACCAAAACATTTTTCAACTTTAGATGTTCGGAAAGAAGGATTAGAATAAGAAAATGAGCATTAAAACAGACTTATTCTGATCAATACCAACCAAACTAAGCTCATCTCTACACAAATATATTTTCAGCCTGTTAATCTCATGTAAAGGGTCCTTAAGACATCAAATTTTGTCTCAACTACAGAACAAACTTTTTTAAAATTAATTAAAAATCTAGATTTCTAAAAAGGTCTAAAGCCTAAAAGGTAATTTAATTTAAAAATTAAAGATCCAGCATTTCTTAAAGGAGTGCATATCAATCAACACCTTTTAAACGAAGATCATCATATGTTCAAAAGTTTTATTCTTTTTGTCAAAAAAAGTAAAGTGCAGTTGTGTACAACATGGGATGACTCTCAGCTACTACATCTCCAAATATTAACTCATTATGTGTAAAACTGAGGTTTAATCTCTTCTTTTCTAAGGTTGATTAGCTGTGGCAGCTGTGTTGCACTTTCATCGTGTGCTGGTGACGATGCTCAGCTACTACCACATCACATTTTAGCTCAATATCTGTCTGGACATAACAACTTTACGATAATTTATTTTTTAATTAAATCTATTTTTGAAGGATGTCATACTGAAAGGTTTTATGGAGTTATTAGCAACAATTTTTTTTCCAGACTTCTCTTTTAAATAAAGATTTTTTTTTCCCCCCCTAGTAGCACGTCACTGTAACTTGTCCATTTAAACTCCTCTCTTCAGCCTTCACTGTTCTGCTTCGTGTAATGACTCCTGTTATAAACCTGCGACAGGTGAGAGTGAGAGCAACAACCACTGGGTCTACTGCAGCAAGTTCCTCCTGGCCAGCCTCTGCCACCTCCTGCTGAGCCTGGAGAAACTGGATGGAAAAAACTTCCTGAATCCAGCCGAGTACCAGCAGGTTCTCAGCCTCACCAGCCTGCTGGTTCGCAAAGCCGAGATGGTCCTCAGCAGCCACCTGGCCAACTGGTCGGCCACCTCGCTCTCACTAACAGATGCATCTATTAAGATTTTCCTTTTTGGTTTATTTTCTGTCACTCATTTCCTTTTCTTCGCTCAGCCCGCCTCCCGTGAGGAAGAAGAAGAAGGCGTCTGCGGGCTTCCGGCTGCCATGGTGGTTTGTGTTCATCGGTTGGTTCCTGCTGCTGTCCATCAGTGGAATATCCACGTACTTCACCCTGCTGTATGGCTTTCAGTACGGCAAAGAAAAGTCCATCAAGTGGGTCATTTCTCTGGGCCTGTCCCTCTTTGAGAGCATCTTCATCCTCCAGCCTCTCAAGGTGGGGAAAATCAGAAACACTTCATCCTGGTCAAGACTTTAAATCTGAGAACCTTTTCTGCTTCAGACACAGATTTCAGAATAAATTTCTTTGTTTTACTTCCTGTATCTTCAGCCTGCATGTTTTCTGGTTCAGATTTCTGCAGCCAGTCTCCTAACTGGTACCAGAAAAAAAAGCCGGTCCTGTTAAAGTTTTAGATGTCTTAGATCTTCTGAACAAATCTTTTTAAAGTTGCACGTTCTAGATTAGTTAGTAAACCACCCCAAAACTGTGGAACAGCCTTCCAGTGTCAATCAAGTGTGCCCCCTATGATAAAGTTTTTAAGAAGCATCTTAAAAGGAAGGTAAAAGGAAATCTATTATTTATGTCATTTAATGTCTTTTACTTGTTTTTCTATTTTATGTTTTAGTACATCTTTTTGCTTTACATTAAATATGATGTTTTTGTGGCTCTTATCTTAGGATTTATTACACTGGTTGTTTTAAATGTGCCTTATAAATCAAGGTAATTTAATGTAAAAGTCTCTATGTCCTTAAATGTTTGTGTGTACGATGTCTTACTGAGGCTGTTCTTGTTCTCAGGTGATCGGTGTTGCTGTGGTCTTTGCGCTGCTGCTGAAACCTGTGGCTGTGGAGGACACTGAGGAGGCCGAGGTCGCACTGTTGGGTAAGAAAAGCATTCATCCAGAGTTTTTTTTTTTAAACTGTTTGCTGTTAGAAAAATATTGAAGGGAGTCTGCTCAAAAGAAAGTGCCCAAACACTGATCTTATGACAGCTGTAGTTCCTTTATTTATGCATGATCGCCTGCTAACACAATGTCATGTTTTGCAGCACATAACTTCAAACAGTTTTTGTCTTTTTATCATCTTTAAAGTGGTTGCTGATGCAAGTCCTTGCATCAGAAAATAAAAATCTTTTGCATCATCCCTATTATTGTTCTTGCTCAACACTGGTGTAGATTCTCCGTCATCCAGGATAGTATGATCCTGAGTGGTTCAATAAAAGGCAGCTAGACTTTCACATCTCATCCAGAAGACTTCTTCAGTTTTGATCGTGGGTTGGGAGTTTGCAGGCGTATAAGTCGTTATAACGCTCATATAATGACCCACCCCTCCATCCTGTGAGTCGTTTGGGTCTTTGACACTTGTTAAATGCCCTCTGATGAGCTGTTTTAGTTTCAAGATGTGAATGGTTAAAAAGCTGAGATTTGAAGGAGGACCTTTAACACAGAAAGCCAACATTTAACTGAGGAGGCGGTCTGAGGTTCCATCTTTAAACACCTAAAGTGCAGCCCTGACTCGTCTCTCCAGGCAGTTTCACAACCATTCACACCCTGAAACGTGACCAAAACAGCCCACATGTTGGCCTCGTTATGAAGCATTCAACAAGTAACACCAACCCAAACGACTCAAAGGATGGAGAGGCGGGTCAGCGACTCGTGGGACCTTAGGGCTCTAATATTGTGATCATTATAACAACCTGGAACTCCCAACCCACGATAAGAACTGAAAAGCCCTTTTGGGTGAGATCTGAAGCGTCCTCATGAGTGAAGACTGTCCTTGGCACGTTAAGGGTGGAACGCCTGAGAATAGGTGAGGAACCTTGAACCTCCTTGGTTATCACAGCTGCTTAAACCGAGGAAAGATTCAGTTCATCTCTGGTCTTGTTGTCCTTAGCAGATGGCTTTGGCTAGCATGTCCAAAATGTCCCTTAAGCCAGCTGAATGTTGCTGTAGCTCAGACTTGCGTAAGAAGAGGTGAGCTTTCATCCACTAATTTGTAGGCTGTGAGAAGGTTTGCAGTTCAACAGTTTCTTTCTTTAAAATCCAAAACAGCAGGGAGCTCAGCACTCTTTGTGCTTCTTTGTGAAGAAGGAAAAGCTGATGATGTTGCTTCGTCGTTTTTTAACAGGAAGAAAGTGTGATGATGTAAATCTAATAAAATACGGAGAAGAGTTAACGAGAAATCAGGTCAGATAAATGACAACAAATTGAACTTAAGCTCAGCTCAGATTGTTCGACTTCCGGCTGTTGTAAGCAACCGATACATGCAAGACTTTGTGATTCTTAATATTCTAAACTCTTGATAGTAACCCGTGTCACACTGTATGATGCAAGATTTAATAGATGTTGGGCTGTGCAACTTTCTGCTGCAAGTGAATCGAGTGCAGCACAAAGATCAAACAAAGATATTAATCAAACAATGAAAGGAAATTAACACTGATGCTCTAATTATTATATCTGGACTTTAATAGAGGAGGAAAAGCTGTGGACACTTTATGGTTTATGGTAGTTGTTGCGGGTCATTTCTGGTCATGAGAGTGCAGAATTATGATCCTGTCACACTGAAGGACCACAGACCACCATCCAAGCTCAACATGTTTTGTTTTTTATGACAAAAGATTTTGTGAAGGATGTGAACTCAGCAGAAGTGGAAGAAATAAACCAACTTCACATTTAAATATTATTTCTTTTAAATTCTTACGTGTTATTATTTGATGTCTCAGTGAGGACGAAGATGCAGGGATCCACATTTAAAACGAATATGTGACCACCAAGTAGCTCGGGTGGACAGCAGCCTCCTTCGATCCTCTGTTTTCAGCGTCTTTGCTTCACAGAGAAACTTTTCATAAAGCATATAAGACTTTACGTAAGAAAAACTGAAAAGAAAACGTTAGGACACCTTTGAACCAGTCTAACATGGCGTCTAAATGTAATTTCTCTCTCCAATTATTTATTAATGTGTCATAAAGCAGTTGGCTTTGACATTTAATGACAGGCTGGCTGCAGAGAACTCTTATATAATCCTGTTTAGCACACAGGAACAGCTAGAATCCAGTTGTTGTTTTTTGTTATTCACTGACTTCTCTCTGTTAAGTGTGTTGTGAACACAACCTTCCTGTGAGAGTCTTAATCTCGTGTTCTTTCCATTTAACAGAACAAGTAGAGAAGTGCAGACAGTACACCGGCAGGGAGACACTGTGAGGATGCAACATTTAAAAGGACACGTCCTCCTCGTCTTCTCCTACAGCACGTCTCTTATCTGCTCTTCCTGGAGGATTTAGTTTGGGTTATTGAATTATCTAACATATTCTAATGTTTTCATATGTACAGATATTCTTGCTTTAGTGTTGAGTCGGAGTAAACGGGAACGGATCTAACTATTCTTGTATGTAAACATGTTTTATAAAAAGAAATTTTATTTTAAATAGAAGCGATTCATCTAAAAAAACCTACATACAGAGAAAAGACACTCGAGCTTCATGGCATCAAACAAATTGGAACCTCTTTAACAATTTTTAGTAAAAGAAAAAAACTGTACTATAACATGTAAACACTGTACCATGTAAGCATAATTTTAAAGTAATAATATATATATATATATATATATATATATATATATATATATATATATATATATATATATATATATTGAAATTTGAAATTAAAAGCCTTGAAGTCCTTGAAGGAATGCATATCACCCGCCACCTTTAATGCAAGAGTCGTCTGTTGAGAAATGACAGCATTATAGCCAATTTGGTCAAATTTTAAAAATAACATTTTGCACAATTTTATGCAACACCACAATATCTCCTGGAGTATTTGTTGTGAATGATTCTCAGCTACGACCACACCGATTCTCAGCTCAGTACCTCTAAAATTAACTGAGTTATAGCCTTTTAATTGTGTCAGTTCAGTTCGATTGGCTGTGGCGGCCATCTTGAATCATTTTGAAACTCCAAAACTTAATCAGCTGTAGAGGTTAATCAAGGGATTTACTTTCTGAAGGTTTCTTTAAAATCTGTTTGGTGATTCATGAGAGACACACGGGGAAAACTATTATAAAATCCTAACAGCATTTTTTTTAGCCATCATCGTTACAACAGATTAAAAAAGTAATCATAAATATAGAAAAATAGTCTGATACTTGATCAGGATGCTTTTGTTGTCATTATGTTTTTGTTTAATTGTTTAATCATCCGTAATGTCCGTGTACTTTAACCAGCAACAGTCACGAGTCTTTGTCACTGTTATTTTGTCGGCTGGAAAAGTTCTGGAAAATCACTGATTTTTACCAAAAATACAACATTAGCATAACTGTATGCTTTAATGTAGCTCTTAACTGCTTTAATTTGTGTTCAACTGTTGCAATTTCATTTTAAATGGGGTTTAAATTACTTTTATATCAAACTGTAGATACTGAAATCATCTTGTTTCTGCACAAAAGTTCCTTTTTTAAATGATTATTTTTGTGCAAACATATTAGCAGCAAATTAGGCCAAAAACATCCTGATTCTTAGATCACAGCTGCAAACTTTAGATGAAGGCACAGTTTGGAAAATGAGCAGGAAGATGCACTTATGGGAACTGATGGTTAATTGATCACACGTTAATTGAAAGTGGATGTTTCTCCTGTTCATCATTTATGAGTCAGATTCAGTCTCTCCTCCTCCTGAATGATTCATCCAGCAGACTTAAACTCCCGTCATGTTTCTGCTTTTGGTTTGGGAACATGTGCAGCACTGCTGGCTCTAACTAGCTCTTCTGTTGTTTCATTTTAATTGTGAATTAATTATTTGTTAGTTTTATTTAGCGGGACTTTATGTGTGAGTTTAAATAAAGTGATTTCTGCTGAAACTCTTTAAGCTTTGTGATTTTTGATTTAAAAAACATCTTTATTTTTGTCAAAAAAAGGTCATGATTGTTTAAAATAACTATAAAAGGTTAAAACATCCAAAGTGGCGAATGCATTTTATACACACTGCATGTCAAACACTCGAAATGATGGAGAAAATGAGAAATAAATGAACCAGTCTGACAGAAAATACCTTTAAAGTATGGCTGATTATTTGTTTTTGACATCAAAATGATCTCACAAACCAAATAAAGTTTAATAATTTATATTTAACCCCACCCAGAACCACAAAACTGCATTTTCTTACTTTGCCAGGTGACATAATCCTCACCTGACCTGAAAGTCTGAAGTAGGACAAAAAGAAGCATCTTCTTCACTGCCTCTGTTGTTTTGGGAGCTTGTGTTCATTTCCTTTGCAAATTGTGTCCTTTCAGATGAATAATCTTTGAGCTGCCTGACAGAAACTTGGTCGCTCTGGCTTTTGGCCTTTAGCTTAAACCGAATCAGCTGGAAATGGGTTAAAATGTGTTTTATTTTGCTTCAGGACTTATTACGAAAAAAGCTGTTTTATATTCTGGCTTTCATTTGTTTCGTTGGGATGTCGAGGCCTGAATGAAGCTGGTTTTGCCCATGCTGGTGGTGGCTTTGCTCAGTAATAAATACACAATTTATACAAGTTGGGTTTTCCATTCTAACTTGTTTGTTGTTCCAAATATTATCAATCCAACATTTAACACCAATTGAAATATGGAGCAACAAAAAAAGTAACATGTTTTTATAAAAAAAAAAAAAACATAAGCTAACTAATGCTGTTTATATTTGCATCTAAATCAATATGAATTGATAACCTACTGTTACCTTTAATAACTTATTGAAAATAATTTTTAAAATATTTAAGAATTTCACTTAACAAAGCTGTAAAAGAAGACATTGTTATCTGAGAATGTGTTTTCTTCAAACATTAAGGACCCCTAGTGGTTACTAACACACATAGCAGTTTAGTAATGGTTTGAAACTGGAGAGAAATAAAAAAAAAAATGTTACTGACCACAAAGTTGTCCAGTTCCAGTCTTTTATTTGTTATTTTAGCATACACCGTGAAAAAAAACAACTCAATTTTGTTTTTAAACAAAGACACAATTTTGTGTCTAAAGATACAGATTGACAGAACAGTCGCACATAGAAGAAAATAGCAAGCAGCTCCCAGCTCTGTAGTGTCGATAATCTCACTTTATGTCCTTCAAAACTTGCAGAATTAATTATTAAACTGGGTCTGTATGATCCAGCTGGGAAGCCGACTCTCGGGCCTCCGGAAAAGTGCTGAATCATTTAAGCCGAGGCCGCCGTTCATTTGCCATGCAAGCAGAGCTGGGTGTGGTTCGGTTACAGCATGTCTGCACAAAAACGAAACCCTCTCTTCTTTTTTCCTTCTTTCCACAGGAAACAAACATCCACCCTACCGACAGAACAGACCTCTGTTCATTAGATGCACACATTTAACTGAAGTAGGGGAGAAACACAAACTGAAAATCAATCCAGGTAACATGACTCCAGTCTAACGAGCGTCTAATTCTATTACAGACTGGCAAGGCCTCAGATGAGAGATGATAGCTAAGGCAAATGCAGTGATGCAGGTACAGAATAACACAAAACTATCACCCCTGGAGTCAAAACCTGGATCTAATTGGATAAAGTTGAGTCAAATCTTTTGTCTGATAGGAGTGCTAAGAGAATGAAGTACTTCATGTAGGAAAAAGTACAAGTATTTGGTAAAACTAACATTCAAAATGGCAAAAAAAAACAAAACAATTTAGTGATGATATATATAAAAAATAACCACTGCCAAACCTCTTTAGCTGTACAGTAGAATCACTTGCGTAAATAAGCATCTTTATTATCATAAATGTATTAAATAACAGGTTTCCTAACTTCACTTTTTACATTGATGTCAGCTGCAGGAGATGAAGTCTTGCCTCGTGTAGATCCTACCTCGACGTGAGTGTTTTAAAACGACCCTTCCACAGTGATTAAAAACTATGTGACTGAGATTATGGCTTCTGACAGCGACGACAGCTTTACGGGAAAACATTAGGGGATTTTCACGCCGCGCCTCGGAGTGAATACGGTGACATCAAGAAGTTTGAACGCCCAGTTTCCCTCTGCAGCAGGGCGGAACCTGTCAGGCTTGTTTGACTGGTCTGACACAGTGGCAAAGATCTCAGCGGCATCAGAATCAAGGCATTTAGCATAAATATTAGTCAAACCCCGAAACCCCAACAAAAGAAACAGTTAAATCCTAAATCTGATTATATAGTTTATCACAAAGACTTTTGAGAAAAGTTAAAAGACAATGTGACCTTAAATGAAAAGCAGGAAAACAGGCCCACGTGATTGGGAGTAAAAAAAAAAAGGCTTACTGCCTAAAGAAATGATTTGTTCTTTTCTAATGAGAGCTCGACACACTCAGCAAGTTAGTTATATTTGTATAAATGAGGTAAGAATTTACGTATGTTTAAAATCTATGTAAAATTACATTATTGCAGAGGAAGGGGGAAAAAAGGACAACCCAAATCTGATCCAAAAACTTAAACATTTCCCATTTCCTGCTCTGAGCTGTGTATGTATAAAAAAACAGCCTATGAGTGTGTGTGTGAGTAGACAGGTGGTTAAAAAAAAAATTAAGTCTTCTTTTTCAGCTCCTCGAACCGCCGCGTCAAATCATCAAAGTCGATGTCGTCCGAGGTGGTGGTGTTCCCGCCTATGGAGGATGTAGGGAGTGTGTCAGGAACGGAGGGAAGTTCTGGTAGAGAGTTGTCGTACACACGAGGCTTTGGAGTCGGACCTGAAGAGAAACACAAGTTCACGAGTCCAAATAGGAGCTAAAACTCAAACATTAAAAGCATCATTTTAACAATATTCCTCCTCTTCTTTCAGCTGTTCCCTTTTCAGGGGTCACCACATCGAGTCGTCCTCCTCCATCTAACACTGTCTTCTGTGTCCTCCGTCCTCACTCTATGTCCTCTTTAACTGCATCCATATATCTCCTCTCTGTCTCTAACATCCTTCTGTCCCTCCTCTGCACATGTCCAAACCATCTCAGTCTGTCCTCTTTGTCTCTAACATCCTTCTGTCCCTCCTCTGCACATGTCCAAACCATCTCAGTCTGGACTCTCTAACTTTATCTCCCAGTCCTTCAACCTGTGCTGGACCTCTGATGACCTCATTCCTGATCCTGTCCATCCTTGTCCCTCCCAAGGAGAACCTCAACATCTTCAGCTCTGACACTTCCTGTTCTGTCTCTTGTCTTTTTGTCTCCAAACCATACAGCATACAAAATTAACAAATACTACTGATTGTAGTTAAAGGCTTAGGAATTCCTAAAGGAATGGATGACTCCTGATCTGTTCTTGGGAAATGTGTTGTGACCAACTCTCAGCTACTATCACACCAGCTTTTAGCTCAACATCGGTAAAATTCACTGAGTTATACAGGTGCTGGTCATAAAATTAGAATATCATGAAAAAGTAGATTGATTTCAGTAATTCCATTTAAAAAGTGAAACTTGTATATTATATTCATACATTACATACAAACTCATATATTTCAAATGTTTATTTCGTTTAATTTTGATGATT